>NW_019945393.1:41557-46512 GCF_002910315.2 Salvelinus sp. IW2-2015
ACAGGATATATAATGGAGAGATGAGACGAGGAGAGAGAGAGAAATGAGATAGCGAGAGAGAAGAGCCCAGAGAAGAGATGATGTAACACTGTGGTCTCCCACATAATACTGAACATCACTAGGACGTGGAGCATTGGGATATCTCTGTTGTCATGAAGCGTTGGGATATCCCTCTCGTCATGACGCCTTGTGATATCCCTCTTGTCATGACGCCTTGTGATATCTCTCTTGTCATGGAGCCTTGTGATATCCCTCTTGTCATGACGCCTTGTGATATCCCTCTCGTCGTGAAGCCTTGTGATATCCCTCTTGTCATGACGCCTTGTGATATCCCTCCTGTCATGAAGCCTTGTGATATCCCTGTTGTCATGACGCCTTGTGATATCCCTCCTGTCATGAAGCCTTGTGATATCCCTCTTGTCATGGAGCCTTGTGATATCCCTCTTGTCATGAAGCCTTGTGATATCCCTCTCGTCATGAAGCCTTGTGATATCCCTCTTGTTATTAAGAAGCCTTGTGATATCCCTCTTGTCATGACGCCTTGTGATATCCCTCTCGTCATGAAGCCTTGTGATATCCCTCTCGTTGTGAAGCCTTGTGATATCCCTCTTGTCATGGAGCATTTGGATATTCCCCTTGGGATGATGTGCTGGTCTCTGTCTACTTTGACCCTCGTGCTGTTTTTGGCCCTCAACAATGTTTATGCCATATTGTGCTGTTGGGTCTCTCTTCATGGGGTATGACGGTGTCTCTCTTGTCGTGGTGTGCTCTGTTTCCACTGGCTGTCTGACGGTGCTGTTGCTATTGTCAAGTGTATTCCTTCTGTGTGGTCTTGTGTTACATCTAATCCCCATCCCACAGAAGGTCTTTTGACACCTGCGAGGCCAACATTGTAAATAAGAATTTGTTCTGAATTTGACCTGCCTGGTAAAATAAAGATGAAATAAAAAGACAACAAACATTGGAAAAGAGAGAGCTGTGCATGGAAGCTACAGATAACGTGGTTTATAAAGCTGAGGGATGGGGGTGGAGAATCGTAACCACTCTCAAATTCATAGATGGCGCTACGGAAGCAAGTACTGACAGAAGGAGAGCTTAACGGTATTAGTTCTGATGATGTACTGCGTGTATCTTCCTTTAAGGTTTTTTTGTCCTGCACCTGCCATGATCTCTGGAGCAGTCTTATCTGGAGACAGAAAACAAAGGGTTTGTCCTTGACAGAGGAAGGACTTCAGAACTTTTGTGTGTGTGTGTGTTGTGTGTGTGTGTGTGTGTGTGTGTGTGTGTGTGTGTTGTGTGTGTGTGTGTGTGTGTGTGTGTGTGTGTGTGTGTGGTGTGTGTGTGTGTGTGTGTGTGTGTGTGTGTGTGTGTGTGTGTGTGTGTGTGTGTGTGTGTGTGTGTGTGTGTGTGTGTGTGTGTGTGTGTGTGTGTGTGCGTGCATGTGTGTGAGTGTGTGCACGTGTGGTGCGTGTGTGTGGTGTGTGTGTGTGTGTGTGTAGGACGCTAACAAAATGCTCTAGCTAGCAAAGGACAGAGTTAGAGTGAGAACAAAAGGTATTGCAGATAGGACTTTGGCACAAGGTTTATGCGTGATAAAGATTACCTTTAAAATAGTATAAGATACATGTATGTTTGAGGAATTTTAATTATGAGATTTCTGTTGTTTGAATTTGGCGCCCTGCACTTTCACTGGCTGTTGTCATATCGATCCCGGTAGCGAGATTAAAGGCATCCTCTAGTGCGTGTTATTCTACCAGCTGATGAAGTTAACTGAGTTAAAGGCATCCTCTAGTGTTTGTTCTTCTGTTTGTCTCGATCACAGCCGACACAAGACAGTACATCAGACAAAGAGCAGATCAATGACCCCTTCTCTTCTCTTCACATCCTCAACAACAAAAGACAGTATCTTTTTCCTAAACGGCAACCTCTTCCCTGTATARCGCACTACTTTTGACCATAGGACCAAGTGCACTTCATAGGGAATAGGGTGCCATTTGGGACGCAGWTATTGACATTCCCCATACCCTTGAGCTCCTTTACACTAAGTAGTGCTCTCTGTAGGGAATAGGGTACCATTTTGGAGGTAGCCTGTGTGTTTTATCAACATCGTAATGCACCAGCCATGGAGAATACAAAATGGTTCATTATATCTCATCAAGTTTACTCTTCCTCTGCCACAAAGAAAAACACACACACACAGGAAGTGACAATCTTCCTCTTCTATCCAAAACATCAACTTCAAATTGATGGATGCAAATCTTCTATGGAGGTTTTTGTTTGAGAAAGGCTGGTGAGAGAGAGACATCAATAAGAAAACAAAAAAAGATAATTACTTGACACATTGGAGAAGAAAAAAAATCGACAAAAAACCCCAGAACAAACCGGAATGCTATCTGGCCTTAAACCGAGAGTACACTGTGGCATAACACCCCTAATTAAGGAAAGCCTTGACTATGTAGTGACAAGGGAAAGTGTTGATTAAGTAGTGACTACGTAGTGACTACAAAAGAGAGAGATCAATCACCTACATAGTCCTACATATCATACAGTTCGTCACTCACAATCACTCTATCACTATAGTCAATCACTCTCTAGTCTTATGTAGTCCTACAAAATCAGGTCTAGTCAATACATATACTACCAGTCACCAAACTCACTCCCTGTTTAATTAGTCCCTCCCATTAGTAATTCCCTAGTCACTACATAGTCACTCATAGTCACTACATAGTCAATTATTATGTCACCTACATAATCAGTCCCATAGTCACCTACATAATCACTACATAGTCACTACTACACTCCCCCTAGTCAATTACATCGTCATAAATGTCATTCCCTAGTCACTACATAGTTCATACATAGTCACTACATAGTCCTACATACTCACATCTAGTCACTAATAGGCCACGACATAGTCCCTACTTGTCAGTTCCCTAGTCACCTACATAGCATAGTCACTACATGATCACTCCTAGCTCATTACATAGTCCTACATAGTCCACTACGTAGTTCCCCCCCCCATTACATAGCTAGTCAGTACATGATCACCTCCCTAGTCATTAATAGTCATTACTGAGTCCTACATAAGTCTTACATAGTTCACTACATTAGTCACTACTAGCATAGTCAGTACATAATCATCTAGTCATTATAGTCACTACATAGTCAGTCCCGTCCCTGCAGCCAGTCACCCATAGAGTCACTACAAAGTACTCCCAGTCACTACATAGTACTACATATACGACATAGTCAGCTACATAATCACTCCTAGTCATTTACTTAATCACTGTCCCTAGTCACGACCAGTCCTGCATAGTCAGCTACATAGTCCTGCATAGGTCAGTACAATGTCCGTACATTAGTCCTACATAGCATAGTCCCACTTCCTAATCACTCCCTAGTCATTACAAGTCACTACATACGTCGTCCTAGTCACTGCATAGTCCACTACATAATCACTACATAGTCACTACATAATCACTGGCAAGTCACTACAGTCCTGCATACTCACTACATAGTCCATAATATGTCACTACAATAGCAGATAGTCACTTCATAACCTCCTAGTCCTTACATAGTATCTACATAGTTCCGTCCTAGTCACGCAACAGTCCCTAAATAACACTCATAGTTCACTACTATCACCTGGCATACTCAGTAGACCAGATAATTTATTTCAGGTAGACCATATCACCTTTATTTAACCAGGTAAGGCCAGATCCTTTATTTAACCAGGTAGCAGATACGTTATTAACCAGGTATGACCATCCTTTGAAGAACACGTTCTCCATTTTACAATGTGCACCTGGCCAAATAAAGCAAAGGCCAGCTGTGACACAGACAAACACAGAGTTCCATGAAATAAACCAATAAACAAGTCGCTGACACAGTAGAACAAATCAAATCCTATATACAGGTGTGTGCAAAGGCATGAGGAGGTAGGGCCATAAATGGCATAGGAGCTGAATAATTTACAATTTCGGCCAGATAAACAATGGAGTATAATGGCAGGATATGATGTGGCAAGTAGAGATACTGGTTGCAAAAGGAGCAGAAAAAGTAGCTTTAAAAAAAAAGCAGTAGGGGATGGTAGGTAGATTGGGTGGGCTATTTACAGATGGACTATGTACAGTGCAGCGATCGTTTAGCTGCTCAGATTAGTTGATGTTTAAAAGTTGGTGAGGGAAATAAAGAGTCTCCCAACTTAGCGATTTTTGCAATTTGTTCCCAAGTCACTTGGGCAGCAGAGAACGGAAGGAAAGGCGGCCAAATGAGGTGTTGGCTTGGGGATGACAGTGAAGATATACCTGCGGAACGTGTGTTCGGGTGGGTGCTGTTGTTATCGTGACAGTGAAGTGAGAATTAAGGCGGATGTTTACTAGCTAGATTTAGTAGATGGACATAATATCTCCCTAGTGCATGCATAGTCCACTACATAGTCACGTACATAATACCCTAGTCATTACATAGTCACTACATAGTCAGTCCCCAGTCACTGCACGTCACTCCATGTCACTACAAAGTTCCCAAGTCACTACATAGTACTCCCTTAGTCACTTCGTAGTCACTACTTAATCAACTTTCCTTGTCACATACATAGTCACGGCTATAGTCACAGCATAGTCACTACATAGTCTACATAATACACTACCTAGTCATTAACTAGTCACTACATAGTCAGTCCCCAGCTCCTGGAACAGTCACTCCATAGTCACACACAAAGTAACTCCCAGTGCACGTAATTAGCACTCCCTTGTCACTTCTAAGTCACTACTTAATCAACACGCTTTTCCTCTTGTCACTACATAGTCACTGCATAGTCACTACATAGTCATGAACTAATCCTACCTAGTCATTACATAGTCACTTACATAGTCAGTCCCCAGTCACTGCCAGTCACTCCTTATCAGTGCACTACAAAGTAAATCCCATCACTAAATGTCACTCCCTTGTCA
>NW_019945393.1:47478-81357 GCF_002910315.2 Salvelinus sp. IW2-2015
GCCCTCAGAAGACGCCAGTTCCTCCTCCTTCAACCCCGGACAGGGAAAACCGGCCGCTTCTGTCTCTGTCAGAGCCATATCTGCTCTCTATCTGTCCAAGGTAGCAGCTGCAGAGTCAACGGTTAGTACTCCTTCCCTCGCTCCTCTGAGATGTGTCTATTGGCCCTGGGTTAGAGGTGTTACAGTATCTTATCTATGAGCTATAAACTATGTCCATCTATAGACTATGTCATCTATAGAACTATGTCCATCTATAGAACTATGTCCATCTTATCTCAGGATCTATAGATCAGTACTCTCAACCATCTTCCTGGAGAGATACCCTCCTGGAGGTTTTATCTCCAACCTGTTTCCTGGAGAGATACCCTCCTGGAGGTTTTAACTCCAACCCTGTCCTGGAGAGATACCCTCCTGTAGGTTTTAACTCCAACCCTGTTCCTGGAGAGATACCCTCCTGGAGGATTTAACTCCAACCATCTTCCTGGAGAGATACCCTCCTGGAGGTTTTAACTCCAACCCTGTTCCTGGAGAATACCCTCCTGTAGGTTTTAACTCCAACCATCTTCCTGGAGATCTACCTTCCTGTAGGTTTTAACTCAACCCTGTTCCTGGAGAAAACCCTCCTGTAGGTATTAACTCCAACCCTTCCTGGAGATCTACCTCCTGTAGGTTTTAACTCCAACCCTCTTCCTGAGATCTACCTCCTGTAGGTTTTAACTCCAGGAACATTGTTGGAGAGTTCTGCTATAGCTCTATGTCTGTCTTCTGTAGGATCTATATAATATATATATAAACAACAAGCCTCTGGTCTCCACAACACACAGAAATAACCAAGGCCCTGTCTCCACAACACACAGAAAACAACAATGCAGATCACTGAGAAGCCAGTAATAAAATATACAGTACTATAACTGTTATGTAATGATAGTGATTATCCTTACATATAATTATTATCTATTAGTTTGTCATATTGAACTGATTTTATGATATTTCCCTGCAGGCTCAAGATCCATCCTCTCCAACCAAGAGAGGAGTGAACCCACCAAGTAGGCAGGAGAACTGTTGTCTTCTAAACGTCTCAGAGGTGGCATGACAAGGTGCAAGTGTATTTGTTGACAAGGTGCAAGATTTTCGTTTGGCTTGCAGGTAATGTTGTTTTGTTGTTGATTTTGTTGCAATATAATGGTATTTGTCAAGCCATAACCATACAAACATAGAAAAATACGGATAAGCCTGCTTTCACTGAGGACTGTGACTTACGGCACCGATTGTTTTGGAGTTCAACTAACAGATGTTTGGAGTTCAACTAACAGAATGTTGGAGTTCAACTAAACAAGAATGTTTGGAGTTCAACTAACAGAATGTTTTGCAGTTCAGCTAACAGAATGTTAGAAACATGCCACAGGTCAAAGCTGTTCAACATGTGGTATAGAGAAACAGGTCAAAGCTGTTCAACATGTGTACAATAGAAACAGGTCAAAGCCATTCAACATGTGGTACTAAAGAAACAGGTCAAAGCTGTTCAACAGGTGGTACTAGTGAAACAGGTCAAAGCTGTTCAACAGGTGGTACGAGAGAAACAGGTCAAAGCTGTTCAACATGTGGCACTAGAGAACAGGTCAAAGCCATTCAACATGTGGCACTAGAAACAGGTCCAAAGCTGTTCAACAGACTGTACTAGAGAAACAGGTCCAAAGCTGTCCAACATGTGCACTAGAGAAACAGGTCAAAGCCATTCAACATTGTACTATGAGAAACAGGTCAAAGCTGTTCAACATGTGCACTAGAGAAACAGGTCAAAGCTGTTTCAACATGTGGCACTAGTGAAACAGGTCAAAGCTGTTAAACAGACAGTACTAGAGAAACAGATCAAAAGCTGTTCAACATGTGGCACATGAAACAGGTCAAAGCTGTCAAACAGAACAGTACTAGAGAAGCAGTCAAAGCTGTTCAACATGTGGCACTAGAGAAACAGGTCCAAAGCCATTCAACATGTGCACTAGAAAACAGGTCAAGCCATTCACATGTGGAACTAGAGAAACAGTCAAAGCTGTTCAACATGTGGCACTAGAGAAACAGGTCAAGCCATTCAACAGGTGTACTAGAGAAACTGGTCAAAGCTGTTCAACATGTGGCACTAGAGAAACAGGTCAAAGCTGTTCAACATGTGGTACTAGTGAAACAGGTCAAAGCTGTTCAACAGACAGTACTAGAGAAACAGGTCAAAGCTGTTCAACATGTGCACTAGTGAAACAGGTCAAAGCTGTTCAACAGACAGTACTAGAGAAACAGTCAAAGCCATTCAACATGTGGTACTAGAGAAACAGGTCAAAGCTGTTCAACAAATGTGCACTAGAAACAGGTCAAGCTGTTCAACATGTGCACTAGTGAAACAGGTCAAGCTGTTCAACAGACAGTACTAGAGAAAACAGGTCAAGCTGTTCAACATGTGGACTAGAGAAACAGGTCAAAGCCATTCAACATGTGCACTAGAGAAACAGGTCAAAGCATTCAACATGTGGAACTAGAAAAACAGGTCAAAGCTGTTAAACATGTGCACTAGAGAAACAGGTCAAAGCCATTCAACAGGTGGTACTAGAGAAATGGTCAAAGCTGTTCAACATGTGGCACTAGAGAAACAGATCAAAGCTGTTCAACATGTGGTACCAGTGAAACAGGTCAAAGCTGTTCAACAGACAGTAAAGAGAAACAGGTCAAAGCCTTCAACATGTTGGTACTGAGAAACAGGTTAAAGCTGTTCAACATGTGGCAACTAGAGAAAAGGTCAAAGCTGTTCAACAGACAGTACTAGAGAACAGGTCAAAGCTGTTCAACAGGTGGCACTAGTGAACAGGTCAAAGCTGTTCAACAGACAGTACTAGAGAAACAGGTCAAAGCCATTCAACATGTGGTACTAGAGAAACAGGTTAAAGCTGTTCAACATGTGGCACTAGAGAAACAGGTCAAAGCTGTTCAACAGGTGCACTACATTTGAGGAAATGATGACGTCATTTACGTATATTTTTGCTCTGCCTTATCTATAAAAAAACAACCACTACAAGTCAGATTTGTGACACTGGGGACACGCACAGACGCAGCTCTGAGCGGCTACACAAACGTTAACACGCAGCCGGGCCGGTGCGTAGCAAGGAACAGCCGGCGACCTGCCACTGACATCACCCACCCCCCTGCGCTTCTCTCTCACTCTTCACATTCAACGAGAGACAGACATGCCACCAGGGGTCTCTTCACAGTCCCAAGTCCAGAACAGACTATGGAGGTGCACAGTACTACATAGAGCCATGACTACACGGAACTCTATTCCACATCAGGTAACTGATGCAGCAGTAGAATCAGATTTAAAACAGATACAAATACACGTTATGAACAGCGGGACTGAGAAGCAACACAAACATAGGCAAAGACACATGCACACACACACACAATAACATACGAACGATACACACGTACTAATGGATTTTGTGTTGTAGCCATGTGCTAGTAGAGTAGGGGCTGAGGGCACAGACTTAGTGTTGTGAATTCTGTAATGAATGTATTGTAATGTTAAAAAAATTGTATAACTGCGTTAACTTTGCTTGACCCCAGGAAGAGTAGCTGCTCGCCTGACAGACTATCTAATCCCAGATAGCTGCGCTGACAGAACTAATGGGACCATAATAAACCCCAGGAGAGTAGCTGCGTCTGACAGAACTAATGGGGATCCATAATAACCCCAGGAAAGTAGCTGCTGCCTGAACAGGAACTAATGGGGATCCATAATAAACCCCAGGAAGAGTAGCTGCTGCCTTGACAGGAACTAATGGGATCCATAATAAACCCCAGGAAGAGTAGCTGCTGCCTTGACAGGAACTAAGTGGATCCATAATAAACCCAGGAAGAGTAGCTGCTGCCTTGACAGGAACTAATGGGATCCATAATAAACCCCAGGAAGATAGCTGCTCTTGACAGGAACTAATGGGATCCATAATAAACCCCAGGAAGAGTAGCTGCTGCCTTGACAGAACTAATGGGATCCATAATAAATACAAAATATCATACACTGTTTTATTGGCAATCCAGAAAATACCGAAATATTTACAATAATTTTCATTTGGCATTCTTTTAAAGTGTTAATTTAATATAAACATTTGTTTCTTTACTTTTTGAAAGAATGTAAATAAATGCGTTGGGTCTATTCTGCATCTTTCTTCTTACTCGACCAACAAGCTGATAGTCTTGGCCCTATGTTCAACGTATTCTTCGGCACAGACAGATACATGTCAAAGATCAATCTCGTCAGTCCAAGGTAATCTCTATCATGTTGCAACAGAAGAATCGTCAGCAGTATCTTATGCAAGTATCATGGCTCAGTCTCTCTACATTTGCACAGAGATTAATTACAAATCAATCTCATTTGCAAAGTCAATCTGTACATCAGTCCATAGTCAAAGGTAGATCTCTTAGTTCAACAGTGATCTCAATGCGCATCCTACTGTGCAAAAGTCAGATCTCTATCATTGCAAGGGGTCTCTATCGGCAACAGCAGACCTGGTCACAGATCAATCCTCATGATCACAGGAGTCATGCTCAGTGTTGCAACAGGGAGTCAGATCTCTATCATGTTGCAAAGGATCAAGTCCTCTACATGTGCAAACAGGGTCAATCTCTATCATTTGCCAAACAAGTCAAATCATCTATCATGTTGCAACAGAATCAGATCATCTGTCATGTTCACAGGGAGTCCAATCTCTATCATGTCACAGGATCAATCTCTATCAAATGTTGCAACGGACACACTCAGTTGCAAAGTCAGATCTCTTATCATGTCTGCAACAGGAGTCAGATCTCTATCATGGCAACAGGATCTTTCAGTGCAACAGGTCATATCCGGTCTGCAACAAGAGTCAATCTTCTATTCATGTGCAACAAGGCAGAATCCTACCATGTTCCCAATCATCTTATTGTGCAACAGGAGTCAAGACTCTATATGCAGTAGATCTGTCAGCACAGGTCAGATCTCTAATCATGTCAACAGAGTCAGATCTCTATCATGTTGCAACAGAGCACATCAGCAAGGTCAGATCTCTATCAATGTTAGAGTCAACTCAGTTAGTCACAACAGATCTCTATCATGTTGCACAAAGAATCAATCTCTATCATGTTGCAACACGGATCAGATCTCTATCATGTGCAAAGGCAAATCCTCTAATCATGCTTCAACAAGGATCAGATCTCTGTCATTTAGCAACAGAGCAGATCTATCATGCCAGATAATCTTATGTTGCAACAGGAGTCGATCTCTCATGTTGCAACAGGAATCATTCTATCATGTTGCAACACGGAAGTCAATCTCATCATGTACAAACAGGATCAGATCTCTTCAGGTTTGCAACAAGTCAGAATCTCTACCATGTTGTCAAAGCAGGAGTCGCATCTCTATCATGTTCGCAACAGGATGTCAGATCTCTATCATGTTGCAACCGGAGTCAGATTCTATCATGTGCAAAACAGGATCAGATCTTTTATCTATCTCCTTTGGCAAGCTCAGCAAAGCACAGGAGTCAAGAATCTTCTGTCATGTTGCAATCAGGAGTTCAGATCTCTATCATGTTCAATAAAACAAAAGAGTCAGATCTCTAATATTTTCAATGTGCAATAACAGGAGTCCAGATCTTCTATCATGGTTGGGCCAACAAAGGCCGTCAGATCTTTCTAATCGATCGCCTTGTTGGCAACAAGAGTCAGATTCTATCATGTTAAACAGGCTGTGGAGTCAGATCTCTATCATGTTGCCGGGGGCCAACAGGAAGTCAGTATTATCTGTCATAGTTGCACACAGGAGCAGATTCTTCTATCATGTTTGCAAACACAGGAGTCAGATCTTCTATCATGCTTAACAAATGAGATCGACTTCCTCTTGTCATCTACGAAAACATCAGAGGGACAGACAGTTTTTTTTGCACACACTTTCCCATTGATATCTTACAAGACATTCTTAGCTGTGATGCACAGCAAATTTACACCATTTCCCAGGTTTACCCCACTTCATTGTGATGATAGTGTATCTTAATGTGCTGTGTGTAACCCTAACCTATTACGTATCCGTCCACTCACAGAGTTTCTAAACYCAGAGGCGCAACATGGTGAGACTTCCGGGAACGCTTGTGAAACAGACCGAACAGACCAGGCTGGAGTTTGGGGTTTGAGAAGTCAATGAGAGAAGTGAAGAATTCTTCCTTAGTTGTTCATTTTCTCCAAATCTAAAGGCACAACCYTGATTGAAGCCAATGTCTTAAATAGTTGAACATGTTATTACTCCAACCTCATGAACCTGACAAACTGACATGTTTTCGTCTTCGTCAAAAACAGCTTTATATCGACGGACTGCCTTTGATTTGATGGCCCGGCACACACGCGGTTCGGCGCGAGGCGACAGTTAAACCCGGTGACTTGTTTCTACGCACGAGCTTAGCTAGCCTACGCTGCCATGACATCACCTACAAGTGTGATCGGGGATTTCTATTGGACAAGCAGTTTCTGCCTATCTTCATACTGTAGTGTCTTTGGTCGGTTCGGTACTAGAATTTTTTTAATGTTCGGTACTTCTGCCAAATGTGTCTCAGGTGATTGAGAGGATCAAGTCTTTGTCTGCTGTAGTGGAAATTTCAGTACTGAGAGAAACTTGGACAATTATTCAAACAATCATCTTTATTCAACATTATTTATTGCAATAATAAAACCGTCGTCCGCACACTCTAAGTTGTGTTGCCGAGAGCTTTAACTGATCGTGAAAAAAACAGATCTTATATAGGCCCTAAATGCTCAGTCAGTCATTTCTACCGTTCCCATAAGCCACCTTGGTCCATCTCCTGGTTATCTGCACGGGCTGTTGTTTTACTTCCAACCCGGCTTAGTTTCCCAGATGCCAGGAAGATGAGACAATGAGACTTTGTTCTTATCTCTTCCAGGCTCTCTCTATCTCGGGTCACACACACCACATCTTGTCTATAGAATGCCAGCTTTTAGATTTTTATCACCAAGTGATTGTCAGCTCAAGCTATCGCTAGCAAAACCCATTTCCTTAACCAGACGCCCAGACTAACTGCAGGGTGCTAGAGTGGACACCATAACACTCAGCCTTAGCAGGCCATTCTTACTCTTAGTTAAATATATAACAGTTTACTATTAATATCAAACAAATCAGGTAATTATGTAATTTTCCCCTAACACAGGGCAGCGCCTTTATAGAGCTAAGAGCCAAGATCCTGCTACATCTACTCATTCACTGCTGCAGCTGTCTGGTCTGCATTAGCTCCCCAGTCCCCACTCACTCATATCACAGTGCCATCCGTTTTGTTATCAAAGCCCCTTATACCACCCACCACTGCGACCTGTATGCTCTAGTCGGCTGGCCCTCGCTACATATTCGTCGCCAGACCCACTGGCTCTAGGTCATCTATAAGTCTATGCTAGGTAAAGCTCCACCTTATCTCAGCTCACTGGTCACGATAACAACACCCACCCGTAGCACGCGCTCCAGCAGGTATATCTCACTGGTCATCCCCAAAGCCAACACCTCCTTTGTCCGCCTTTCCTTCCAGTTCTCTGCTGCCAATGACTGGAACAAATTGCAAAAATCGCTGAAGCTGGAGACTAATATTTCCCTCACTAACTTTAAACATCAGCTATCTAATAGCCCACCCAATCTACCTACCTCATCCCCATATTGTTTTTATTTACTTTCTGCTCTTTTGCACACCAGTATCACTACTTACACATCATCATCTGCTCATCTATCACTCCAGTATTAATCTGCTAAATTGTAATTCCTTCACTACTAGGGCCTATTTATTGCCTTACCTCCTCACGCCATTTGCACACACTGTATATAGACTTTATTTTTTCTATTGTGTTATTGACTGTATGTTTGTTTATTCCATGTGTAACTCTGTGTTGTTGTTTGTGCCGCACTGCTTTGCTTTATCTTGGCCAGGTCGCAGTTGTAAATGAGAACTTGTTCTCAGCTGGTCTTCCTTGTTAAATAAAGGTGAAATAAAAATAATTTTAAAAATGTGGTACACAAGAACTTCTTATGGCTGCAGGGGCAGTATTGAGTAGCTTGGATGAAAGGTGCACAGAGGTCCAGAGTAAACGGCCTGCTCCTCATCATAGTTGCTATATTTGCATATTATTATTAGTATTGGATATAAAACACTTTCTAAAACTGTTTGAATTATGTCTGTGAATATAACAGAACTCATATGGCAGCAAAAACCTGAGAAGTTCCACTTTCTGTTTGGATTTTTTCTGGGGGTGGCAGATTTTCAACCAAGCTCTCATTGAAATTACAGCAAGATATGGATGAAAGCGCGAACCACTGCTTTTAATCAGGGCGAGCGGAAACATGACCGAATACAACAGTGCAGCTATTCCCTCCGCAAGGCAGTCAAACAAGCAAAGCGTCAGTATAGAGACAAAGTAGAGTCGCAATTCAACGGCTCAAACACAGACGTATGTGCAGGGTCTACAGTCAATCACAGATTGATGCTTGACATCATGGGAAAATCCAAAGAAATCAGCCAAGACCTCAGAAAAACATTGTAGACCTCCACAAGTCTGTTCATCCTAGGAGCAATTACAAATGCCTGAAGGTACCACGTTCATCTGTACAAACAATAGTACGCATGTATAAACACCATGAGACCACGCAGCCGTCATACCGCTCCTAGAGATACATGTACTTGGTGCGAAAAGTGCAAATCAATCCCAGAACAACAGCAAAGAGCCTTGTGAAGATGCTGGAGAAACAGGTACAGAATTATTTATATCCACAGTAAAACGAGTCCTATATCGACATAACCTGAAAGGCCGCTCAGCAAGGAAGAAGCAACTGCTCCAAAACCACCATAAAAAAGCCAGACTACGGTTTGCAACTGCACACGGGGACAAAGACGTACTTTTGGAGAAATGTCCTCTGGTCTGATGAAACAAAAATGGAACTGTTTGGTCATAATGACCATCGTTATGTTTGGAGGAAAAAGGGGGATGCTTGCAAGCCGAGAACACCATCCCAATCGTGAAGCACGGGGGTGGCAGCATCATGTTGTGGGGGTGCTTTGCTGCAGGAGGGACTGGTGCACTTTACAAAATAGATGGCATCATGAGGAGGAAAATTAGGTGGATATATTGAAGCAACATCTCAAGACATCAGTCAGGAAGTTAAAGCTTGGTCACAAATGGGTCTTCAAATGGACAATGACCCCAAGCATACTTCCAAAGTTGTGGCAAAATGGCTTAAGGACAACAAAGTCAAGGTATTGGAGTGGCCATCACAAAGCCCGACCTCAACCCTATAGAAAACTTGTGAGCAGAACTGAAAAAGCGTGTGCAAGGAAGGAGGCCTATAAACCTGACTCAGTTACACCATCTCTGTCAGGAGGAATGGGCCAAAATTCACCCAACCTATGTGGGAAGCTTGTGGAAGGCTACCCGAAACGTTTGACCCAAGTTAAAAAATTCAAGGCAATGCTACCAAATACTAATTGAGTGTATGTTAAACTTCTGACTCACTGGAATGTTGATGAAAAAATAAAAGCTGAAATAAATAATTTATCTTTACATAATCTGACATTTCACATTCTTAAAATAAAGGGTTATACTAACTGACCTAAGACAGGGAATTTGAACTAGATTAAATGTCAGGAATGAGAAAAAGTGAGTTTAAATGTATTTGGCTAAGGTGTATGTACACTTCTATATTCAACTGTACATGGAGAAAGAAGTTATCACAAAACTGTTCTGGATTCAGGCTGGCAATCGCAACCACACTGCACACTGCCCTAACCCATCTGGACAAGAGGAATACCTATGTGAGAATGCTGTTCATTGACTACAGCTCAGCATTTAACACCATAATAACTCCAAACTTGTCATTAAGCTCGAGACCTTGCGTCCTCGACCCCGCCTGGTGCAACTGGTCCTGGACTTTTTGACGGGCCGCCTTCCCAGGTGGTGAAGGTTGAGGAAACAACATCTCCCACCCCGCTGTCCTCAACACTCGTGGGCCCCACAAGGTGCCGTTCTGAGCCCTCTCCTGTACTTCCCTGTTTCCCACATGATCGTGGCCATGCACGCTTCCAAACTTCAATCATCAAGTTTTGCAGAAGACACTACAGTGGGTATGCTGATTACCAACAACGAACAAGACGGCCTACAGGAGGAGGTGAGGGCCCTCGAGTGTTGGTGTCAGGAAAACAACTCTCTCACTCAACATCAACATAACAAAGGCAGATGATCGTGGACTTCAGGAAACAGCAGACGGGAGCACCCCCCTATCCACTCCGACGGGACAGTAGTGGAGAAGGTGGAAAGTTTAAGTTCCTCGGTGTACACACACAGACAACTGAAATGGTCACCCACACAGACACGTATGCTGAAAGAAGCGCCAGCAAGCGCGTCTCTTCAACCTCAGGAGGCGAAGAAAATTGTGGCTTGTCTTTAAAAGACTCTTTACAGATCCCCAATCGAGAGCATCTTCGGGCTGTTCACCGCCGTGCGTGCACTGCTCCGCCCACAACCGTAGCCTCTCCATAGGGAGTGAGGTTCTGCACAACGCATCACGGGGCAAACTAACCTGCCCTCCAGGACAACCTACACCACCGATTGTCACAGAAAGCCAAAAAGATCATCAAGCGACAACAACCACCGAGCCACTGCCCTGTTACCCCGCCATCAATCAGAAGGCGAGGTCAGTAAGAGTGCATCAAAGCTGGGACGAGAGACTGAAAAACAGCTTCTATCTCAAGGCCATCAGACTGTTAAACAGCCACCACTAACATTGGTGGCTTGCTGCCAACATGACTGAATCAAATCTCTGGTCACTTTAATAAATGGACTTAATAACGGTATCAGTTAATCACTTTAAATACGCCATCTTTATTATAATTGTTTACATTATCGCACATTACTCATCTCAATTATATATAAATATTCTATTCATGCCGCTTTACATTTGTTGTGTATTTGTATGTATAAGGTATGTTTGTTGTTAGATACTTTGTAGAAATATTACTGCCACGGTCTGGAATAAGAGCACAAGCATTTCTCTACCACTCGCATTAACATCTGCTAAGGACTCCTACAGAGAAGACATGGGAAAAACTCCCCAAATACAGGTGTGCCAAGCTCTGTAGCGTTATACCCAAGAAGACTCGAGGCTGTAATCACTCCAAGTGCTTCAACAAAATACTGAGTTAAAAAGGTTGATACTAAGTACATTTATATTTTCAGTTTTTATTTTAATACATATCTCTCTCTTGTTTNTAGTAGTTGTGGAATTGTTAGGTTAGATTACTCGTTGGTTATTAATGCATTGTCGGAACTAGAAGCACAAGCATTTCGCTACACTCGCATTYACATCTGCTAACCATGTGTATGTGACAAATAAAATAAAATATTTGATTTGATATGATACAAATCCCCCCAAAATCTATTTTAATTCCAGGTTGTAAGGCAACAAAATAGGAAAAATGCCAAGGGGGTGAATACTTTCGCAAGCCACTGTAAGGGTACCCCAGGTTTTTCTTTAAAGTTTGCAACCGTTTATTGACTTATCAAATGTGTATATTTTACTGGTGAATGACAATGAGTTGTTGCTATGAGTTTATGAAGTCTATTGATTGAACATGATGGCATACTGATTGGTTTATTTTGAAGTCTTGATTGAGCATGGTGCCATATTTTGAGAACACACCTGTGGTTAATTCATTTTAGTTAGACCCCATACCACCCCGTTAGACCACTAACAACCATACTTCACCCTGGTTAGGAAAAGGTGTGTTACAGGTGAAAGGTAGAGTGTGATCTGAGATTTTCCCACTGCCAACTTAAACTCAGACAGACTCAAACCTCTGTGTCTGGTAGTTTCCCTGCTGTCACTTCTCAGGGGGGCTTCAGTCCTTCTTTCCCCCTGCTGAGGGGACCCTGGCTGGGCCATGGGGCTTGAGGACCCCACCTCATTGGTCCTACGGCCGCGGGGTCTCCTGGGCACCACTGCAGGGGCCAGGGTGCAGCCAGGGAGGGGGCTATTCCTGTGAGCGTCAGCATGCGGCGAGGGGGTGGCCTGACGGGCGGTCTCAGGAGCCAACGGAAGCTCAGCATTTCTGCCCTGCCCATCCATCAGKACTCCTTCGGGTCTTCCCTCATCATCGGAAAATGCCTCATTCACATATCCCTCTGCCCTCCCCTCCCTCTTATACCTCCCTTTCGCCCTCTCCCCTCCCTCACCCCTCCCCTCCTTCTCACCAATTGCCCCCCGTTTCTCAGTGGAAGCAGGCAAGCAAACGGGGCGAGCAATGTCAGAAGTCTTGGACACAACAACAACAGTGGGGTACACACAGCTAGTGTCCTCGTCTTTCTCCTCACAGTTATACTTACCAACAAACGCACCAAACTCTACAGCAAAGGCAGAGGTGGAAGCAGAGATTCTGTCTTTGTCTGTCCCAGCCAGGCTGAGMTCTGGGTGGCTGGAGACAGAGGGCTGGGAGGGGGTAGAGCTGACGTAGAAAGCAGCCCTAGCAGAGGGCACACTGGGCAGGCTGGAGGGGCAGTCGGAGATGCCCACCTGCACTGGACGGGTCAGCTGCCACTGGGTGAAGGAGTGGCCGCGTAGCCGCAGCTCTGGAGGACTGACAGTAGGGGGCGCCGGAGCTGGGCAGAGGGAGAAGGCACTGTGACTGGCACTGCCACCCGTGGAGGATCCAGCCTCTATAGCAGCAGTAGCTTGGTGCCCCAGGCCAGCCCAGTCTCCTCTCCGCTCTGGGGGACTGAGCGTCAGTGGCGGGTTTGGATCCACCCCACTCCCAAACAGAGAATCAGCCATGTTGCCCCCCACCACCACCCCGGACACCTGAGGGAAGGAGGAACCGAAGTAGGCGCCCACGCTGCGTTTGACCCCCTTGGATTGAGGGGTAGGGTCCTGAGGGGTGGGGGCCAGGCCGGGGGCAAAGTTTTTGGACAGACTGAGCTCCCTGGTGATCTGGTTGTGGACCTTGCTGGCTTCAGAGGCCCTCTGAGCGGTCAGGGTCTTCAGGGTGTCCACGGTCAGAGCTGACAGGTCCTGAAGGTGGCCGATCTGAGAGTCCAGCGTGTGGAGGGAACGCTTGATGAAGTTCACTCTATTACCGACCTCCTTCAGCTGGATACACATGGTCTCAACCCTGAGGAGAGAAAGGAGAAACACATCTATGTTGCCACAGAGTTCAATATTCACTATTCAATTAACCTCCTAATCCTTTTATGTTATATATACACTATAACTGTTAATGTCAACGCAAGGGCCAAATAAGAACTGCGGTGAATGGTAACTATGGTAACAGTTACCTGTCTGAGGTGAGGCGGATGCGCTCTTCGCTCCCTGAGTGGAACTGGTCGTTTTTCTCATGGAAGTACGTCTCCACACACTGCTCCTCAAAGTCATGGAGCTTCTTCTGATCCTCCTCCGTTAGAAACAACTCTGGAGGGAGGGAAGGAAAGATGGGAAGGGAGAGGATGAAGAGCTTTCTAGTTTCAACAAGGCATTTCACCTCTTTTACAGATCAACGTAACTACTAGTACACATTTTCAAATAACTTATTGTAGCTGCATATATTTTTGCTGATAAACTAGAGATCCCTGAGACACCTATACATTTTATAGTCTGTTCATACACTACTGGTGTCCCCCAGAGCTCAGTACTAGGGCCTCTCTTGTTCTCTCTGATCACCAAGTGGTTCTGTCATATCCGCATTTTAGAGCGATAAATGGTAGTTCCCGTACTTGGTCCGTAAGAGTGACTGTCCTTCTTCCTCTTGTGACAGATGCAGGAGAAGAAAGAGACTAGGTGGGAGAGGAGGATGAGGGGAGGAGGGAGGACTGGCTTCTCATGGTAGGCCATGACGAAATGATACCTCTGGTACTTCCATACCAGATTACTGATTGACATCACTTGGAGGTACACATTACTGAGGAGAAGAGAGAGATGGCAAAAATAGATATACACAGTGATGTAGAAAATTGGGGAAAAATATGATAATGTTATTAATGAATAATGAGAATAGTATTGGTCACAGAACAGCGCTCTGTGGAACACCGTTGTGTGTGTAGTCTTACTTGAAGAAGGCGATGAGAAGGTTAACTATCAATATGTATTGGACAAAGAGGTAGACTGCTTGTAGGAAAGGAGTGATCCACACTGAAGTGGAGCACAGGGATTTCACATTCGTATCAGTATTATTGGCACACACTGTGGAGAGAGGGGACTGGGTCAGAGACACACACACGGTGCTTCACACATCCCAACACAAAAAACACTCAAACTTATAAATCACACACACAGTGACAGGTGTAGATCACACACACACACACACACACACACACACACACACACACACACACACACACACACACACCTCTAAGCTCCATGGACTGGTTTTGCACAGCCAGATTAAGCTTTCTACTGTCTTTGATGTCTCTACAGATTTTTTTGTCTAGGAGTAAACATAATTTGGGTCAGTAAAACCAGCGACTACCATCTAATTTGTGGAATAACATTTCATTATACTGCACAGTATCTACTGCTACTGTATACATTCTGCTCTATATATCAACAGGTAGTCTCTTCCCACAGCCGCTGTATCTCCCACACAACTGTGGTGGAGCTGCCTGAGTCTGATGAGCGAGACAGGTAGCGGCGATTATTATATATTACACAATGTATCTTCCGTAAATATCATAACACACTATCTCAAATGTGCTCTATGCAGCAKTTATGTCAATAGGAGACTAAGTGAAAAGTCGCCTTAACTGGAAGTTAGGATTTACCCCCATGTGTACAACGTTTACTAAATGTTACAGGATCTGAGGCATTTGACGCTGGTTCCTACTTCACAGTAGGACCGATTCAAAATACGTTTTTTGTTGTTGCAGAAATGGCTTCTTGAACATGTGAACTTCATGTGCCTTAATTACACACTTGTATGGGATTGGTAAATATGAATAAAAATGTAAAATGTGCCTAGTTTAGCCAAGGAGAAAGCACTGAGCTATACTGGGAGAATACTTACTCAAACTAGTGTAGGATACGCCATTTTAAAGCTCTGAGCCTGTACTTTAAGCAAATCACTTACATTTGACATGCCTCAAGATAAATCTGCACACAATATCTGAACTAAAGCCCTGATTGGTTAAAAGCTGCTGTTCTCTACCATTGCTGGCTATACCTCCCCTAACAGGGGCCGACTGGCTGTGTCCACAATCAACACCTAGCCCCTGCCTCCTAAGGACTTAATTACTTATGAAAGAACTAGATAGGCATAGTGAAACATTGCCTATCCAACCAAGGGTCTAATGGTCTCATTCTGTACTCTAAATAAAAAATTATTTAAACACAGCGACTGTGTGAGGTGACTGTGGTGCGAGGGGGTGTGGTGCAGAGCGTTGATTAGACCAAACGTGGGTTTTTGATTGATTTCCAGTGCTAATCAGCTTCTCATGCCGTGGTGAGAATCCTTAAGAAAACTCTTACCATCGTAGTCGTTTATACCAGGCTCGTCTTCCTTACCGTCGATTTCATACGCATACACTTCCCCGTACATCATCCAGTATGGCTGGAACACCACGTCTTTGAGCAGCGTCCAACTGGGCTCCTCATTTGGGTACAGGATGGCTTTCCCGGCACGCCAATAACTCAACACACCACCGCCATGATCACCACAATATAAAACATATTGGCCACCTAGAGGAATAATATATACACACACACACACACACACATTACAGGATGGCTTTCGGGGCATGCCATAACTCAACACCAGCGCCACCTAGAGGAATATATACATTATCACAACAATATAAAACAGCTATCTGTATGAATAGAGACATTACCACCACTATATTAAGGGCATGTGCATGCAGTTAACCAGGTCTAAGTTCTGAAAATAAACGTCCAAGTTCCCAGGAAATACTGAGAGGAGAGAATTTCCGGACTCACAGCTACAGCGCCTCAGAATGAAAAGAACTGGTGCTGGATCCCCGTAGTCTATCAAAACATGTTGTTGATAGTAGACATTACTGACACTATGTAAAACATGTTGATATATTGAGGTAACTGCCAAATGAAAAGGAAACACTTGGGTAAATGAGGGAAACAAAGTGCTCCCACACAGGTGTGGTTCYTGAGGTAATTAAACTATTAACATCCAAATAAAAATGCCCAGTTGCCAATTAGGGGTCTCAAAGGAGCATAGGAGGGTTTAAACGGTGCGCGTCTCAGTCACCAGATCTCAAGCTAATTGAACATTAATGTGAGATTCTGGAACGGCGCCTGAGACAACGTTTTCCACCACCATCAACAAAACACCATTCTAGCTCCAACAGGGCAGTCAAATCTAGCAATACATTAACAATACACACATAATACCAAAAAATTTAAAATAAATAAAATATCATTAGGAGCCATATCGGAGTCTGGAAAATAAACAACTCCTCCCACTTCCCTCCTACCCTGGAGGGGAACCTGCCACCTATTGGTCACCACACACCTCATTCAATGTAATCAACCAGATCATGTCCACCTGAAAGAGGCRGGGATACCCCTTTAAAAACACCCCCACCTGCAAKCATTAGCCTCTTTCAAACCAAACCAGCATGGAACCCTAGAGATGTGCTATTGACTGAAAACCATCCAATCTACCTTCACACATTACCTAAATAAGTTGGTCAAAGGCTACCTTCCTCTCACCTTGTGTTCTTAAGGGCGCTCCACAGTGATTTCTCAGTCTACGCAAACCAACCTCCGTCGGAAGGCCTTTTACAGACACACCCATTGAGTTGTCTCCCGCACCTCACTTAGTTTCTTTGAGCTATTTTTCAGTGTGTGAGGACAGTATATGAATAGAAAATGTGTATAGCTGTAGTTACTGTATATAGGATGAGCCATGACTAGAATACAGTATATACATATAAATTGGGTATTGTTCAACCGTGTCAAATATATACTACAGGAGAGATTATTTCAGAGAAAATACTGTTCCTTGAGGTTTGTCAGAGTTTAGAGTGATGAAAAGCAGCAAACTGTTCTCTTATGTCTCTTCATTGAGCAGAGCAGCCCAGTGGAGCCGTTGCTATGGATACTTAGAGTACATGCAGAGTGAGATTCGCGCAGGGAGTGAGTGACAGACAGAGACGAGCAGCTAAGGGATTTACTAAACGGAGGAAGTTATTTCTGGTTTCGGGCAGGGCCGGCTCTTAATTTGGCAGAAGCCAATCGGGCCTGGGTAGGGTAAGGCCTGAACGTCGCGAGCATGGGTAGGGCTTGGACTTCAGATTAATGCCTGTGCAGGGCTCTAAAAAGTGGGTAAAAACAGTATGTAAACATTGTTAAAGTGACTAGTGTTCTATGTTGGTGTTTTCTTTATTTTGGCAGTTACCTGTACATTGTCAGCTCTATACATAATATAAATGTCATCGTAATAGACAATTGAATTGACAACTCAATTGTAATAGACATTGACATTATCACTATATAAAATAAGTTGATGTACATTATCACTGATATATAAAACATTTAGATATATATATTGAAATGTCAGCATTGAACCGCCAGCCACCCTAGTCGACTGTTCTCTCTGCTACCTCATGGCAAGCGGTACCGGAGCGCCATGTTTAGGTCCAAAAGGCTTCTTAACAGCTTCTACCAACCATAAGACCCCTGAACAGCTAATCAAAGAGCAACCCAGACGCCTATTTTACGCTGCTGCTACTCTCTGTTTATAATCTATGCATAGGCACTTCAACTCTACCTACATGCACATAAACTCAGCAAAAAAAGAAATGGCCCTTTTTCAGGACCCTGTCTTTCAAAGATAAATTCGTAAAAATCCAATAAACTTCACTGTAAAGGTTTAAACACTGTTTCCCATGCTTGTTCAGTGAACCATAAACAATTAATGAACATGCACCTGTGGAACGGTCGTTAAGACACTAACAGCTTACAGACGGTAGGCAATTAAGGTCACAGTTATTAAAACTTAGGACACTAAAAGAGGCCTTTCTACTGACTCTGAAAAACACAAAAGAAAGATGCCCAGGGTCCCTGCTCAGCTGCGTGAAGTGCCTTAGGCATGCTGCAAGGAGGCATGAGGACTCAGATGTGGCCAGGGCAATAAAATGCAATGTCGTACTGTGAGACGCCTAAGACAGCGCTACAGGGAGACAGGACGGACAGCTGATCATCCTCACAGTGACAGACCACATGTAACAACACTGCACAGGATCAGTACATCCGAACATCACACCTGCGGACGGGTACAGGATGGCAACAACTGCCCGCTTACACCAGAACGCACAATCCCCTCATCGGTGCTCAGACTGTCCGCAATAGGCTGAGAGAGGCTAGACTGAGGCCTTGTTGGCCTGTTATATGGCAGGTCCTCACCAGACATCACCGGCAACAACGTCGCCTACAGGCACAAACCCACTGTCGCTGGACCAGACAGGACTGGCAAAAAGTGCCTTTACTGACGAGTTTTGTCTCACCAGGGGGTGGTCGGATTCGCGTTTATCATCGAAGTAATGAGTGTTACACGAGGCCTGTACTGCAGCGATTGGAGGTGGAGGGTCCGTCATGGTCTGGGGCGATGTGTCACAGCATCATCGGACTGAGCTTGTTGTCATTGCAGGCAATCTCAATGCTGTGCGTTACAGGGAAGACATCCTCCTCCCTCATGTGGTACCTTCCTGCAGGCTCATCCTGACATGACCCTCCAGCATGACAATGCCACCAGCCATACTGCTCGTTCTGTGTGTGATTTCCTGCAGGACAGGAATGTCAGTGTTCTGCCATGGCCAGCGAAGATCCCGGATCTCAATCCCATGAGCACGTCTTGGACCTGTTGGATCGGAGGGTGAGGGCCATTCCCCCAGAAATGTCCGGGAACTTGCAGGTGCCTTGGTGGAAGAGTGGGGTAACACTCACAGCAAGAAACTGGCAAATCTGGTGCAGTCCATGAGGAGGAGATCACTGCAGTACTTAATGCAGCTGGTGGCCACACCAGATACTGACTGTTACTTTTGATTTTGACCCCCTTTGTTCAGGGACACATTATTCCATTTCTGTTAGTCACGTCTGTGGAATTGTTCAGTTTATGTCTCAGTTGTTGAATGTTACACAATATTTACACATGTTAAGTTTGCTGAAAATAAAAACGTTTTTTTTTGTTTATTACCAATTAACCGGTGCCCCCGCACATTGACTCTACCGGTACCCCCTGTATAGCCTCGCTATGTTATTTTACTGCTGCTGTTTAATTATTGTTACTTTATTTTTCTACTTATCCATTTTTACATTTTTGTTCTTAACTTCTTAAAGCATTGTTGATTAACTTCTTATGGCTGGGGGCAATTAAGTAGCTTGGATGAATAAGGTGCCCAGAGGTGCCCAGAGTAAACTGCCTGCTACTCAGTCCCAGTTGCTAATAATGCATATAAGTATATTTGGATAGAAAACACTCTGAAGTTTCTAAAACTGTTTGAATGATGTCTGAGTATAACAAAATCATATGGCAGGCAAAAACCTGAGAAAAAATCCAACCAGGAAGTGGGAAATCTGAGGATGGTCGTTTTTCAACTCATTCCCTATTGAAGATACAGTGGGATATTGTTCATTTTGCACTTCCTAAGGTTCCATTAGATGTCAACAGTCTTAGAACCTTGTTTGATGCTTCTACTGTGAAGGGGGGCCGAATGAGAGAGGGAATGAGTCAGAGGTCTGCCAGAGAGCCACGAGCTGGCCACGCTCGTTCACGTGAGAGCGAGCTCTGTTCCATTGCAATTCTAAAGACAAAAGGAATTCTCCGGTTGGAACATTATTGAAGATTTATGTTTAAAAACATCCTAAAGATTGATTCTATACTTCATTTGACATGTTTCTATGGACTGTAACAGAACTTTTTGACTTTGTCTGCTCCAGTGAACGCGCTTCGTGAGTTTGGATTTGTTTACCAAACGCGCAACAAACGGAGCTATTTGGACATGAATGATGGACATTATCGAACAAAACAAACATTATTGTGGAACTGGGATTCCTGGGAGTGCATTCTGATGAAGATCATCAAATAAGTGAATATTTATAATGTTATTTCTGACTTCTGTTGACTGCACAATAATGGCGGATATCTTTTTGGCTTGTTTGGGCTCTGAGCGCCGTACTCAGATTATTGCATGGTTTGCTTTTTCCGTAAAGCTTTTTTGAAATCTGACACAGCGGTTGCATTAAGGAGAAGTTATCTAAAGTTCCATGTATAACACTTGTATTTTCATCAACATTTATGATGAGTATTTCTGTAAAATCACCGGATGTTTTTGGAACTACTGAACATAACGCGCCAATGTATACTGGATTACTTGATATAAATATGAACTTTATCGAACAAAACATACATGTATTGTGTAACATGAAGTCCTATGAGTGTTATCTGATGAAGATCATCAAAAGGGTTAGTGATACATTTTATCTCTATTCTGCTTTTTGTGACTCCTCTCTGGCTGGAAAAAATGGCTGTGAGTTGGCTCTGACCTAACATAATTGTTTTTGGTGCTTTCGCCGGAAAAGCCTATTTGAAATCGGACACTGTGGTGGATTAACAAGAAGTGTATCTTTAAAATGGTGTGAAATACTTGTTATGTTAGAGGGATTTTAATTATGAGATTTCTGTTGTTTGAATTGGCGCCCTGCACTTTCACTGGCTGTTGTCATATCTATCCCGTTAGCGGGATCTCAGCCCTAAGAAGTTTTAAGGGCTCGTAAGTAAGCAACTTCACTGTAAGGTCTACACCAGTTGTATTCGGCGCATGTGACAAATACAATTTGATTTGATACAGTTGAAAAACGATTTTGGATTTAGTAAAGCATTAGGGAAAAATAACTCACCATTTTACCGATCATCATCACATACGGTCCTGCTTGCTGGTTGACTGCCAGAATATCTAGGAGTCTAACGTACCAGAAGATGATATTCAAGCAATACACAGTCCGGGCCTGGGACAAGCACATCCTCTCCTCCGATCCTCAATCCAAAGCCCACAAAGAGGTGACAATAGCCAGGGAAGTCTGAGAGGTTAAAATAGTCACTGAACCAGACTTTAACCTTCTGGCTAATCTTCCCAGCTTCAGACATAAACATCTACAAAGAAACAGAACAGACAAATAGGACATGAGTGCATCCAGTGAACTGAGAGCTCAAATCGAATCAACAATGGAAACAAAGTGATAGAAAATGGAGAGATATTCTATCAACATGAATTTGTTGTCAGTACTTCTCTGTTTAAACTGTCAACTAGAAGAATAAGGAGCTTGTTTAAAGCAAAATTGAACTAAACAAAATTGTATTGAATCCTCTGAGAGACAAAGATAGCTGGGTAAGTGTCTTGTCCTTCTCATACAAATGAAGTCATAGGGTCCATTCCAAATGGCAAAAGCAGTGCACTATATAGCAAATACAATGCCAATTGGAACATAACCATATTGATGCAGGGAGCAGCATTAGCGTACCTCTCGTATCTTCTCGATGGCGGAGGTGAATATGTAGAGGATGACCACCCACTCTTGAGAGACGGGAAACTCGGGCATCCGGACCAGAACGACAAACGAGTACAGCATCAGAAAGCCCAGGTACGCCAGCTATCCAGGGGAAAAAACACACACACACACACACACCTTTACACAGGCTATTATTACAGACCCACAACACACACCTTTACATACCATACACAGGCTATTATACAGACCCACAACACACATTTACATACCATAGAAAGGCTATTATACAGACCCACAAACGTACACCAGCTAGCCAGGAGACACACAACACACACATAAACCTTAAATTATGGTTATCACGAATACCAGTACCGCGATACTAGGAAGTAAGGAAGGAAAGGAAAAATGAAGCAGACTTAACTACTTGAGGAAAACAGTCCTAATGTTGGAAAAAAACGACCTTATGTTGTCACTGAGTCACATTTTGTATTTTTGCAATCTATAGTACACACTGTTGTACAACAGCACCACAAGTTAAGTCTGCTTTGTGTTTGTTTTTGGTATTGTAGTATTGTGATACTGGTATTGTAGTATCAGTATCGATACTGGTAACACACACGCACTCTAATACAGGAAAGAACCAGGTAAGCGTAAAGCTGATTGAAAATGCTTCTTTATTGTTACTAAACCCTTGTCCAAGACAATGCACAGGGCCCATATTTAAAAGTGTCCCCCATCCATATAATCTTATTTAAAATCTATATCAACCCTTCTCAAACCTTTTCTCAGAGACCCCCAGATATCGTATTTGAACTATTCCAGAACTAGCACACCCGAATCAACTAGTTAACTTATCATCAAGCCCTCGACCAGGTAAAACCGGTGTGCTAGTTTAGGGCCGTCAGAGGAGAGGTTTGAAAAAGTCTGATCTGTAGGGGTCATGACCTAAAAGGCTAAACTGATCCTATATCAGCAGTCCTACTTTGTTCCTGCTTTGWGACATACCCCCAGGTCTTTTTAAAGGTGAACACTGTGAGYCTGACTAGTGAAGCATGAAGTGAAGGAAACTACAGCATTCAACAACACCTCTCAGCCATTATACAGACCCACCCTAGACATCAGTCATTCTAACTATGGCCCGGGGGTTAGGTAGGGTGTGTGTGGCTGTTGGAGGGCCGTGACTAAACTGAGACTGATCAGTGTGGGGATCAGTGCTGACTGAGGCAGGCAGGGTTATTATGTGGAAGCAGAGATCATGTGACAGACATGCAGTGAGAGCTGGATCATTGTGTGGCAGGCAGCATAATTATGTTGATGTTGATTGTGGGGTAGATAAGCATTGATCTGGGTACAGCAGCTATAGTTATGTTAAGGACTGTTCTACTGATGCTATCAGAACATGCAAATGAAGCCAGGGCACCTGGAAAACCACCTGAGGGTACGTCTGTGTGTGTGTGAAGTATGCAGGKGGTGGGAGGTAGAGCTCTGGAAAAGTACACACACGCCCCAGCCTCCCTCTGTCCTCTCAACATGAACACGTTTCATGTCAGCCCTCACCGGTCTCAGAGTACACACACTGGGCGAGTTGTGCTCATTTTTAGACCATTACATTACATTGCTTCGAACGGGAAATCTCCACCCACCCGGGACACAAAGCGATGCAAAACGAACTCATCCACACACACAGAGAGGATACAGGAAATATCCCACGAGGAGAAAGGAAACATCCCTTCCATTCAAGCTGCTTAGCGGCTCCACAGGGGAAACCTTGGTAGTCAGAACTTTGCTGTACCATTAAACATAGTAAGGCCCAGAGTGTCTGCTAGTCAGCTCACATGGAGGGGGTAGAGCCGGGGGTTAGGGCGTCATACCGTGTTGAACCAGAACTTGACGATGGGGGCGTGGTAGAAGGCGTAGAACTTCCTGGTTAGAGGAAGTCTTCGGGAGCGGACCTGTGTCTCCGCCTCATCCTTCACCTCCACGGTGTCATCCGCCTTCGCCTCCTGGAACACGTCCTGGAGAAGAATCATGTTTAATAACGCCTCTTTAATAGACTGTATAGACATGTATGCATATGTATATGTCCATATATATATACATGCAGACTGAAAACAGACCACAGCACCAGAAATTAAGAAACCATGAATTAACAGAACTGCAGTCCAACCCTCTCTCTCATATAGCTACCCCTCATAGCTAAACYMCAGGAYCATCATAGCTACCCCTCATAGCTAAACCCCAGGACCATCATAGCTACCCCTCATAGCTAAACCCCAGGACCATCATAGCTAAACCCCAGGACCATCATAGCTACCCCTTGCAGTAGTAATGCCAGGACCATATAGCTAAACCCCAGGACCCTCATAGCTACCCCTCATAGCTAAACCAGGACCATCATAGCTACCATCATAGCTAAACCCAGGACCATCATAGCTACCCTCATAGCTAAATCCCCAGGACCATCATAGCTACCCCTCATAGCTAAACCCCAGGACATCATAGCTAAACCCCAGGAACATCATAGCTACCCCTCATAGCTAAATCCCCAGGACCATCATAGCTAAACTCAGGACATCATAGCTAACCTCATAAGCTAACCAGGACCATCATAGCTACACCCTCATAGCTAAACCCAGGACCATCATAGCTAAACCCAGGACCATCATAGCTACCTCATAGCTAAACCCAGGACCATCAATAGCTACTCATAGCTAAACCCCAGGACCATCATAGCTAAAGCAACCACGGACCATCATAGTACCCCTCATAGCTAAACCCAGGACCATACTAGTACCCCTCATAGCTAAGACCACATAGCTACCCTCATAGCTAAACCCAGGATCATCAGAATACCAGTAGCACCAGTGTACTTGCCAGAACAGACACAGTAAAATAAGGAAAATACAACATAAACTAAGATAAGATGAGATGAACTCTGTCATATTGATTCTGACCATTGTATGTTGTCGGTGGTGTATGGAAGTTGTGTTCGCTGTCCTCCATGGTCATCTGATGGGCATCTGACTGCGGGATGTGGGACATCTCTGCCTTCGTTGTATCCCAAAACTCCAACAGGAGGATGGCAGGAGGCACCAGGATACTGAGGATCACCTAGAGATATATACATTATTATATTAATATTAGATTTTTTAAATGTATTTATTGTATATGTTTATTTATGTTTACTCAGGAGGGACCAGGATAATGAGAATCACCTGGAAAAACATAATACATCTATAATTACCATCCAAGCACAGAAACCTGTCGAACACTATTGTGTGTGTGTGTGTGTGTGTGTGTGTATATACACTGCATTGCTGGGCAGTGTCACCTTGTACCAGGAGTTCTTCCTCATGTTGAGTCGCCCCATCCACATGTCTGACAGCAGCAGCTGGGTACAGGTGTGAGCCACGAAGGGTCGTAACCGCGACGACACGGCCAGCTTCAGACAGGTGCTGTTACTCCAGTTCTTCAGTTCGTAGGTCAGCAGTTTCATCGCCATGGTTTCATCCTGTCTGAACGACTGCTCCAGGAGGTCCACTGCTAGGGTGCCAAATTCACTATGAAATAATAATCATCATCAAACCTACATTACTCCAGACATCATCCCTCTGAACATGACACACACATACCACGGTATCAAACTCACTGAAAACATCAAACATCAGTCACTTCACTCACAAAAATGGTCTGATACATTACATACTAATACTCAGTAATACTCATATTTCAAGTAGCCTTGAGTGTTAGTGACTACTAGTAGTAATACATCATACTTGGAGTACTTAAAGTATTAGTATGTAATCTGTCACATATTAYAGTAGTCTTGAGTATTAGTGAGGATTTTAGTGTCCTAGTTATTTGGTGTGTAATGTGTCATACTTGGAGTAGTCCTTGAGTTCCTGGGAGGTGTCGTCGACCACGTCACTCTTCTTGGCCTCATAGCCCATGGAGCGACAGAGTTTACAGGCCACCAGGGCCTTGGCCATGCTTTCCTCCCCATGCTGCCAGAAGAACAGAGACATCTTCTGCCTATTCATCAGGACGGCCCACATCAGCAGCTCATTGAACGGGTACGGGAACCTGCGCGTCTCCGGGTCGTCGATGTCAACTATCTCCTCCTTGGCTTTTTTCTTGGACTGGTCTGTCGCCGACTCCAACTAAGAGGGAGAGGGGTGGGTGTCAAGAGGAATGTAATCTGATGGCTCAGTTCTGTGGGTTTGTATGGCTGATTGTGTTGTGTGTGTGTGTGTGTGTGTGTACGTACACACCTTGGGTTGTAGTGATTTGATTTATTTCATTCATGCTCGCAGTCAACAAGAATAAATGCAGAATGCAGTTACATTCAGACAATAGTTCAAAAACAAGACACTACACTAAATAAAAAAGGTACCATCTTACAAGAAATTACAGTTTAAAGTGACACATTTTGTTATTAAAAAGTCTGGTGGCAGATGTCAATGGTAGAATTTTTCAGCCTATTTGTCCTTGCGTTGATGCTGGACAGTTGATTCTGGTTGCGGAGGACTCTGCCAGTACTCTCCCCTTCTCTGTGGTAGGAGATCCTGTAGACGGTGGTCAGGTTGGTGCATGTCAGTGACCAATCTTACTGCTGCTTGCTCTCTCCATGGCTGTAGTGGTGGAAGGGTCAATGGGATGTCTCTGTTTTTGTTATTATCTTGCTTGTCCTTTCCTGTACCCTATCCAGTGCAGCATCTTTGTGCAGCCTACCAYCAACACACTGGCATACTCCAGGCATGGTCGGATTACATTGGTATAGATTTCCACAAGGTCATCAGTGGACAGGCTGTTTCTTGCCATCACACAAGTCACAGTGTGTTCTCAAATATGACTCTCCATGTTGTGCGTGTGTACCTTGGGTTTGTATGGCTGTGCAGTCTTGATGAAGTGGTTGTGCCTGGTCTTCTCCTTCTTGTCGGCCTGGATACTGAACGACTCTTGGCTCTTCCTCAGGTGGGACCCAGGCCCTGCAGAGTGGCGACCTGACCTCTGGAGAGAGACAGAGAAAAAGATAGAGAACTGTTTACTTTCACCATTACTCTAAATYAATCAATCAGTGAAAGATCAAAATAACCTGTGTGAACAATGAGTTTAACCCTTGACCCTGAAGCAAACTAACGGTTTAACCTTTTATCTTCAACCCTCAACACTAACCGTTAACCCTTACCCTGCTGTTGCCATGGAGATTGTTGTAGATGATCCTGAAGCGTTTCCTGGTGTAGTTGCACCTGTAAGTCCCGCCCATCAGGTACTCTATCACCAGGCCAATGTCAATTAAGGTCATCTTGTAGTTTGGGGGGAGATTACCCTAGAAACAATTAGTCATAGTGAGCCATACTAATCAACAACACCATCAATTACTATTGTTCAAATTAATTCAAACGTTGACAATCAATGGTTGACAAGAAGTCAAAGACGTACCTGTTTGACATCCCTTACGAGGTTGAAGAGCGTGGGATTGGTAGGGGACTGTTTCTGGAACAGCAGAGACACAGATAAACACGATGCGCAGCAGGACCATGGATAAACAGACTGTTTAGAAATMATTTGACAGAATACGAATCAAACGTTAGATTTGAGAGGTTGCACGTGTGATGAGAACAGTAATGGTACCAGCATAGAGCCCTGTGGAGCCGTGTGTGTGTGTTACCGTGTTGTATAGCTCCTCCAGCCGTGTGTGTGTGTGTGTTACCGTGTTGTATAGCTCCTCCAGCCGTGTGTGTGTGGTGTGTTACCGTGTTGTATAGCTCCTCCAGCCGTGTGTGTGTGTGTGTTACCGTGTTGTATAGCTCCTCCAGCCGTGTGTGTGTGTGTGTTACCGTGTTGTATAGCTCCTCAAGCCGTGTGTGTGTGTGGTGTTACCGTGTTGTATAGCTCCTCCAGCCGTGTGTGTGTGTGTGTTTACCGTGTTGTATAGCTCTCTCAGCCGTGTGTGTGTGTGGTGTTACCGTGGTTTGTATAGCTCCTCCAGCCGTGTGTGTGTGTGTGTTACCGTGTTGTTAGCTCCTCCAGCCGTGTGTGTGTGTGTGTTACGTGTTGTATAGCTCCTCCAGCCGTGTGTGTGTGTGTGTTACCGTGTTGTATAGCTCCTCCAGCCGTGTGTGGTGTGTGTGTTACCGTGTTGTATAGCTCCTCAGCGCCGTGTGTGTGTGTGTGTTACCGTGTTGTATAGCTCCTCCAGCCGTGTGTGTGTGTGTGTTACCGTGTTGTATAGCTCCTCCAGCCGTGTGTGTGTGGTGTGTTACCGTGTTGTATAGCTCCTCCAGCCGTGTGGTGTGTGTGTGTTACCGTGTTGTATAGCTCCTCCAGCCGTGTGTGTGTGTGTGTTACCGTGTTGTATAGCTCCTCCAGCCGTGTGTGTGTGTGTTTACCGTGTTGTATAGCTCTCCGGGTGGTGTGTGTGTGTGTTACCGTGTTGTATAGCTCCTCCAGCCGTGTGTGTGGTGTTACCGTGTTGTATAGCTCCTCCAGCCGTGTGATGGTAAGGAACCTGTGCATGCTAACTCCATTCTCAATCAGGAGCTTCACAAACTCCACACGGTCCATCACTAAGGCATCCAGCATGGCCTGCTCCAACGAACCCACCTGCACACACACACACACACACACACACACACCACACACACACACACACACACCTCTCAACAAGGATCCAACATTGACTCACTAACAATGAATAAATACACCAGACCAGTTCAGACTAGTGAAAATAAACAGTCTCTGGCAGCCTTGCTGTAGTCTGTCCCTTGGGTCATATAGGACCACTGACTCTGGGGTGGCTAGCTTAGGAGATATTTGGGGTTTAAATTACATTTGTTCATTTAGGCTGATACTGATGAACAGCACATTCATAATAGATGCAGTCTGGACAGACAGCCAGCCACATAAACAGAGAGAGCCGCCAGAGACAGAGCCAAAGAGAGCCAGCCAGAGACCGAGACAAAGAGAGCCAGCCAGCCACATAAACAGAGAGAGCCAGCCAGCCAGCCAGCCAGCCAGAGACAAGAGAGCCAGCCAGAGACAGAGACAAAGAGAGCCAGCCAGCCACATAAACAGGAGAGCCAGCCAGCCAGAGACAGAGACAGAGCCAAAGAGAGCCAGCCAGCCACATAAACAGAGAGAGCCAGCCAGCCAGCCAGAGAGCCAAAGAGCGCCAGCCAGCCAGCAGCCAGAGACAGAGCCAAAGAGAGCCAGCCAGCCAGCCGCCAGAGACAGAGCCAAAGAGAGCCAGCCAGCCAGCCAGCCAGAGACAGAGCCAAAGAGAGCCAGCCAGCCAGCCAGCCAGAGACAGAGCCAAAGAGAGCCAGCCAGCCAGCCAGCCAGAGACAGAGCCAAAGAGAGCCAGCCAGCCAGCCAGCCAGAGACAGAGCCAAGAAGAGCCAGCCAGCCAGCCAGCCAGAGACAGAGCCAAAGAGAGCCAGCCAGCCAGCCAGCCAGAGACAGAGCCAAAGAGACCAGCCAGCAGCCAGCCAGAGACAGAGCCAAGAGAGCCAGCCAGCCAGCCAGCCAGAGACAGAGCAAAAGAGCCAGCCAGCCAGCCAGAGACAGAGCCAAAGAGAGCCAGCCAGCCCAGCCAGCCAGCCAGCCACACACAGATAGACGTACCAGTAGCTGCTGTCCGTAGACAAACACATGGTTCTTGGCGATGTCCACCCGGTCCCAGGCCAGAGTCAGAACCAGCTGGTCAAACGCAGACTCATTGGTGCCTGGAGGAGCAGCACACAAATCACATGTTATTGGTCACATGCGTCAAATACAACAGGTGTAGACTTTCCTGGAAAATGCTCACTTACGAGCCCGTTCCCAACAATGCAGAGATAAAAAGACAAATATTTGCTAAATAAAAAGGAAATAGTAACACAAACACATTAACGAGGCTATATACGAGGAGTACCAGTACTGAGTCAATGTGCAGGGTTACCAGGTAGTTTGTAGTATGTACATGTGGATAGGGTTAGAAGTGACAAGGTAATCAGGATATATAATAAACAGAGTAGCAGCAGCGTAAGCACACACACATGCACAGCATATATATAACACACACACAAACTAATTGCTAGGCAAAGTCACATGAATTGTGTGTTTCCTGTTGACTTAGCAGCAGGATTTAGAGAAGAGGGCCAGGGGGAGACAGTACAGAAACAACCATACAGAATAATACAGATGAATTACCATACTAAATCACCACTACTGTTTTACACAGAACCATATCCTAACATGGGATCCAATGTACACTCTAACCATCCATATAAACCCATGCATGAAGTCAGAGTTACACACCAAGTTAGTATTCTAGTGGATGAACGSTAAACAATCCCTCTSAGGSGGCTCCTGGCACATGTTTTCATATGGTTTGGGAGTGCCCATGGGTTTTACATTTCTGGAGTTGTGTTYCATCCGGTCTTTGTGACATAATGGGTAGAAATGTACCATGTTCCCCATCTCTTTTATTSTTAAATGATGACACTACTTAAGACCTATCTGTCAAAMAGYGACATATTTGGCCTCACGTTGTCAGGCTCCTCAAACTTTAAGCAGACAGCAGTGTCTGCCATCATTCATGGATATTATAAACAAGGAAATATATGKAGGACTCATGCATGGGGCGAGTGAAAGAAACATATTTGCTCTTTCATCAACATATGACTCTGTAAAAAGACTGCTATTGTGAACCACTAATCTAACTTGGGTTGGGGAAGTCCTGTGGGTGGGTGTGGGATGGGAACTTTGTCTTGTTCGGTCTTGTCACTTGTTTCTCTGTCTATGTGTACCCGTTTTGTGTACCTTATTAAAAATATAAATAATAGTGCATACTAATACACAGTCAAATACAACTACCATAGAGAGAGAATTTCCTACAGGATTTCCTTTTGGTAAAGTTTAAAGTTCAAGTCGTATTTTCAGGATGTAAATCCTGATGTGGGAGACGGGACATTTCCATATTTACTAACATGTCTCTGTAACCTTACGGTTCATCTGATATGTTTATGGAGGAAATCTTAATGTAACTGTCCAAAGAAAATCTCACATTTAACAGCTCAATCTGTTAACTCAAACCCAAATCATGTTGTTGACTTATACTCTTCCTATACTCATGTGACCAAAGCATAAATTTACAGGAGAAAAAAAAACACTTCAAAAACCCCACCTCAAAGTTGTATATCAAACAGACCGTTTCAAAAATGCTTGCCATTTCCTCATAGCGGACACGTCTCATATTTCCTCATAGAGGAGACTTCTCATTATCACAGAGATGGCTCATTAGCTGATGTGGCTAAATCAGCCATTTACACCCACACCATTCTGTTGTTGCTGTAAGCCCACACCATTCAAACACAGACAAGCTGCTTTTTAACATACATACAATTAATTATAGGTCATATTTCATAGATATCTGGAAACACTGGACAGCTATTTTAAAGGTATTTCCATATGCTTGTGTATGTATCCTTTAGGGTCTAATGAGCTATTGAGGCCTTCTATTGAGGATATGTTACTGGTTGACCAAGACTAATGCTGGTTTGACAGGCTTATATTTTCCTGCTGGCTGGGGATCTATTATGCTCAGTCAGAATGTCCTGAACTCTTGACTGACTGAACTGGTTCCTCTACTACGGGATCTACATAGCTGGTAGACAAGCTGCGTGGGGCGGACTTTGAACACATTCCTGCATTTGTCTGAACTTCTTATTCAATGATAGAAGACCACTGATAGATAGACATACACACATAACTAGTGAATACACAGGGACAGACTAGTTCATGTGAATACCTATCCTTTCAGAGCTCTCTCTTGCCCTGTGTCTTAGAGCCAGATCGGATAGAATAGAATTAAGAAAAGTGAGAAGAGGACAGATTTGTGTTGTGAGAATGGGGTTTCAGAGTATCTAGCAATAAGCCACACTGACACCCACAGGGAAACCCCAAAAGAGAGCAAGTGAGAGAGCGAGAGAAAGAGCACGAGAGAGAGAGCGGCAGGACAAGAGATAGTGAGAGAAACAGAGGACGAGAGAGAGATAGCGAGAGAGAGAGAGCAGGACGAGAGAGAGATAGCGAGAGAGAAAGCAGGACGAGAGAGAGCTCAGGAGTAGAGGGAGAGAGCAGGACGAGAGAGAGCTCAGGAGTAGAGGGAGAGAGCAGACGAATAGAGAGCTAGGCGAGTAGCAGGGAAGCGCAGGACGAGAGAGACAGACAGGGAGGGAGGAGCGAGTTGACTTCTCAAAACATATCTATAGTATCAGTTTCAAAATGAAAACATAAAAGTGAAAACTTTGGCCACACAACCCACTGTCTCGCCCTTCTGTTTTATTATTATGATCTTTTCATTTGCCCTCTCCCTTTCTCTAGGAGGTCAGAGGTCAGAGAGGAGTCATGGGCACAGATCTTCTGTCAGTCAAACAGCAGGRCACTGAGATGAAGTTACCCATCACACACACACACTACACACGCACCTTTCAGTAATGCCCTCAGTATGGCCACATCGATATCCTGGTGGTCCTCAGAGCCGATATGAAACACAGTGATCTGTCGTTCAGAGGAAGGAGAGAGGGTGAGAAAACCCACATGGTCATTAAAAAATCTAAACTAATGCAATACTTTCTGGTATTAATGAAAAACGATAAGCATTATCAGTATCATCCGTATCTTTATATTAAATCAGACTATGAACTGACGACACAGTACGCATTGTAGGATTCAGCTTTCTCTTAAAATTCATTCAGTATTTGTTAAGGATCCCCATTAGCTGTTGCCAAGGCAGCAGCTACTCATCCTGGGGTCCAGCAACATTAAGGCAGTTATATAMAATTTGAAATATTACATGACATTACATTTCAGAACACTTTACCCAATACATTTAGTCCACTACTCCACTATCACATATTTACAAAACAACATCCATGTGTACGTGTGTGTCTTATGTGTATGTGTGTCTGTGCCTGTGTCTCTTCACAGTCCCCGCTGTTCCATAAGGTGTATTTTTATCTGTTTAAAAAAAAATCTGATTCTACTGCTTGCATCAAATACCTGATGTGGAATAGATTTCCATGTAYTAACTGTGAGKTAACCATGTGTTTACCAGTTCTTTGCTCTTCATACATTCCATAAGGGTCTGGAAGAGGTGCATAGCATCGCTGTGGCTGAAGTTGAACGTCTTTTTGATCGTAGCGATGATTTCCGTCTCCACACCGTCAGGTAGACCCCTGAAGGGTTAAAGGAAGTTACATCCACGATCATTCCTCTAAGTAACGGTCCTAGCACAGAACCCTGTGGAACCCCATTATATGTGGTGCAATCTGTTAGAAGAATGTGTGTCTCACCCCCCCTCCTCAGTCTGTTTGTGGACGTAGGCCAGTATGTCAGCAGCACGCCCAGTCCCCTCACAGACCACCACAGGAACAGGGGGAGTGTCCTGAAGGTACTCCAACACCGTCAGAATTACGTTGGGACCCCCCTCAAATATCAGCGCTACCACAGGAACACCCTGACCAATTCCTGGGGGGKAGGGAGAAAGAAGGACAGAGAAAGAGAGAGAGACAGAGAAAGCCAGAAGATCACTAAATATGCTGTTAAGAACATTGGAAACATCTCAAATATCAACACTGTATGTTCATCTAGATGCTGTATTCTATTGGTCTCTGTTTGTGATGACAACAGGAAAGCAGTAAAGGGTTAACAGAGAGACATGTGACAGGTCTTAAAGCTCCATTTTAAGAGGGTGTTTCAGCAGGTCAGCGGACTGCCACACCATAATAACAGTGGGTGTACATACTGTATGGCTGTCTGCCTAGGCTATTTTAATAATAGGGGATCTAAGGTTATTGTGATAATAGCCGGTCTCTGGTAACTGCCTCTGTCACACACTGGCACTTAGAAGCACCACACAGAGACAGAAAAGGCCAGGGGAGATACAGCAACTACAGTAGACACTGACTGATAGACTTCTTTTGCTAATCTTTATCAAGGGTGCCAATAATTTTGGACCTGACCATTATTCTTAGACATGGCCTTCCGGTGTTAAAGTACTCTCAACACACAGCCACATGCCTGTGGTGGRAAAAATRATKATAAAACGTTAYGTTTGGATCCTGGATGCTAATTGGTTGATAGTTAGTCATTAGTCATTAGTTATTTCCGATAATCCMCAAGTAATGCTTGTTAACAGTGCTATTTGAATTATCACTGCGCATTCACTGTCCCACAGCCCAGCCAGGCAATTCCAAAACTCTCTCTCTACCGGAAACAGCATCTTGACATTATTTCCCCATGTTTCTAGCCTAGCATTT
>NW_019945393.1:86566-102576 GCF_002910315.2 Salvelinus sp. IW2-2015
TCTAAGTAACGGTCCTAGCACAGAACCCTGTGGAACCCCATTATATGTGGTGCAATCTGTTAGAAGAATGTGTGTCTCACCCCCCCTCCTCAGTCTGTTTGTGGACGTAGGCCAGTATGTCAGCAGCACGCCCAGTCCCCTCACAGACCACCACAGGAACAGGGGGAGTGTCCTGAAGGTACTCCAACACCGTCAGAATTACGTTGGGACCCCCCTCAAATATCAGCGCTACCACAGGAACACCCTGACCAATTCCTGGGGGGKAGGGAGAAAGAAGGACAGAGAAAGAGAGAGAGACAGAGAAAGCCAGAAGATCACTAAATATGCTGTTAAGAACATTGGAAACATCTCAAATATCAACACTGTATGTTCATCTAGATGCTGTATTCTATTGGTCTCTGTTTGTGATGACAACAGGAAAGCAGTAAAGGGTTAACAGAGAGACATGTGACAGGTCTTAAAGCTCCATTTTAAGAGGGTGTTTCAGCAGGTCAGCGGACTGCCACACCATAATAACAGTGGGTGTACATACTGTATGGCTGTCTGCCTAGGCTATTTTAATAATAGGGGATCTAAGGTTATTGTGATAATAGCCGGTCTCTGGTAACTGCCTCTGTCACACACTGGCACTTAGAAGCACCACACAGAGACAGAAAAGGCCAGGGGAGATACAGCAACTACAGTAGACACTGACTGATAGACTTCTTTTGCTAATCTTTATCAAGGGTGCCAATAATTTTGGACCTGACCATTATTCTTAGACATGGCCTTCCGGTGTTAAAGTACTCTCAACACACAGCCACATGCCTGTGGTGGRAAAAATRATKATAAAACGTTAYGTTTGGATCCTGGATGCTAATTGGTTGATAGTTAGTCATTAGTCATTAGTTATTTCCGATAATCCMCAAGTAATGCTTGTTAACAGTGCTATTTGAATTATCACTGCGCATTCACTGTCCCACAGCCCAGCCAGGCAATTCCAAAACTCTCTCTCTACCGGAAACAGCATCTTGACATTATTTCCCCATGTTTCTAGCCTAGCATTTGGTTTGCAACAGTGGGGGTTTGTCTAAACCCTGCAGTCTGCCTCTCTGATCTCTGCAACAATGTTGGAATGCAACCTTCAGCGTGCAAAATGAGAATGAACGTGTCCGGACGAGACAGACAGCTTCTCTGAGCCAGGGGAATTCATGCAGGCCCAGTCCATTCTGCCGCCGTAGGCGAGAAAAAATGACCGCCCTCCTCCTACCACAGAAAAACTAGAATAGTGTAGCCTACAGCGACGGCCCAAAATGCAATTTTATGAATGCCCATCCATGTACTACTGTTTGTAAAACAGGTAGTTGCATTGGTTTATTAGCCTAATCCTGATTCCTGACCAAGGTTTAAGACTAATCATTTTGTCTATTTAAGATCTGCATATGAGATACCCAAGATTATCAGGAGTTATGAGTCCATTTTCAGTGAGAATCCATGTGTTTACACAGCCGGAAATGCAGAAGTATTTTCTTCTTTGCTGTGATCAGCTCGTAAAAAAATTKACAAATAGGCCTACAATTGATTCATGACAATTTAGCCCACGGAGTGAAACTCCAGTCGTGAGTAGCCTAATTTAATTCCATATTGTCCATTTTATTTGGACCCATCCTGGTTTTAGGATATTGAATTGCATTTTTATTTAATAGGGCTATTTGGTCAAAGAGACGTGCTTGATGTAAAAAAAAGTGTCTGTCTCATAACATTGTCATAAATATGGTCTCCAGTCTGTAGGCAACAGAAAAACCACAGGTTACTACTCGTTCTACTATAGGCTACATGATTAATGTTGTGACTTGAGTGTTGGTGGAGCGCCGCAGCTCATCTCCAACAGCACCCTGGAGAGGCATGCTGGGAATGAACAAGCTAAATATTTTGCAACCCTGACTTTGGCAAAGTGGGCACTCCTTATCATGGGGTGGTATCAGCACTCACCTAAATAGCCCGTATGCCATTGGGCGAGATACGTTTTCATTGTTTTTGGGCAGAATTATGTGAGGCGTTATGTGTTGTTGGAGGTGCGTCTTGGTCAGTTTAGCTCGTAAAATGCCGCCCTCGTCAATCTGCCGCCCTAGGCAACCACCTAATGATGCCCTGTTCATGCATCATCATTATTATTATGGATATATCCAAAGAAATAGCAATAGAAACAAAAGGTGAAACAAACAAACATGTAGCTAGTTTGCTGTCATTCCAGCTGCTTGGTGTGATTGTGTTAGCTTTAGTTGCTTAGCTAGAAAAGGAAATATTGCTAGCCTGCATAGTAACCTTTATCAATTAGAACGGACGACCAGTCCACTTGGCAAGCTAATGTGCCAATAAAACAAACAAAATGTGCTTTTGGCAAGCAACCACATAAATAGAACACACAACTGGGGTTTGTCCAGACACTATCATTGGGGGGAAAGATTAATAAAATTCATAATTTACAAATTTTGTTTTATGAAAACATGTTAATCTTTTTTTTCTTTTTTTAAAAATATGTTAGTAATCATTTTATATAAGCAATAAGGCACTCAAACCTATGGATTATCATGAATAACACACTCAAACCTGTAGATTATCATGAATAAACACTTAAACCTGTAGATTATCATGAATAACACACTCAAACCTGTAGATTATCATGAATAACACACTCAAACCTGTAGATTATCATGAATAACAGACTCAAACCTGTAGATTATCATGAATAACAGACTCAAACCTGTAGATTATCATGAATAACAGACTCAAACCTGTAGATTATCATGAATAAAACAGACTCAAACCTGTAGATTATCATGAATAACACACTCAAACCTGTAGATTATCATGAATAACACACTCAAACCTGTAGATTATCATGAATAACACACTCAAACCTGTAGATTATCATGAATAACACACTCAAACCTGTAGATTATCATGAATAACACACTCAAACCTGTAGATTATCATGAATAACACACTCAAGGGTTGTTTTCCCGGCACTCCACTTCCCACTGTGTTTAAGAACAGCCCAAAATTGTGTGTAATTCACTATAATCCACGATTCTCATGCCTTATTGCTAAAGTATCCTCTGCAGTTTGAGTGTGTTTATCGTGTGTGTGTGTGTGTGTGTGTGTGTGTGTGTGTGTGTGTGTGTGTGTCTCTTACGTGCGTTGTATCCTCTGCAGTTTAATGTGTTATCGTGTGTGTGTGTGTGTGTGTGTGTGTGTGTGTGTGTGTCTCTTACGTGCGTGTATCCTCTGCAGTTTAATGTGTTTTATCTGTGTGTGTGGTGTGTGTGTGTGTGTGTGTGTGTGTGTCTCTCTTACGTGCGTGTATCCTCTGCAGTTTGATGTGTTTTTCCAGCTCGCGGCGTAGTTCGACCTCAGCTCCGTACTTCCCCACCGTCCCATCATCCACCAGTAGGAAGTGGGAGTGGAGGTTGTTCAACACGTTGAGCTTGGATAGGGGGTTCAGCAACGTCTGGTAGGGGGCTACAACCTGGAACATACGCACACACACTTTACTCTGACTGGACAGCAGATATTTTTGACCACTTAAAATAAATACTGGGTAAATAAGTATTGTGATGTGCTTGTTTGTGTGTGGGGGTTTTTGGTTTCACTATCCAGAAGTCCTCACAAGGATAGTAAAACAAGGAAAATGACATTTCTCCGGTCCCCACAGGGAAAAATGCTATTTTAGGTTTAAGAGTTAGGTTTAGAGGTTAAGGTTAGGGAAAATAGGATTTTAATCAATTGTTTGGTCCCCACAAGGATAGTAAAAAACAAACTTTTGTGTGTGTGAGTGTGTGTTCCTCACGTCTCTCCCGATGAGGTCATTGCGGTTCTCAATGACGCCCCAGGGAGCGACTCCAATTGTACAGATCTTCCTTGACGATCTAGAACAGTGTTCCTTCAACGCATCACCCACATGTTTGGCAACACCTGGAGGTCAGGGGTTAAAATACAACCAATCAACACCAAGCAAAACAGACTAGTGTAGTTGTCAGGACAACCAACTCTGCTGTAGCTGAGTGTTACTATCAGGACCAGTCAGAATAAACACCAGTCTGGTTAATTAACCCACTAAGTAATCAGTTAAACACTGTCATTAAGTAAGGAGTCAAACATTATCATTAGGTCTCCATAATGAGTTAAACACAGTATATAGGTTCCAGTAGTGCTGGGATGGAGAAACACAACTCTGCTWAGACAGAACACCCGACTTGTGTGTCTTTTACCTAATAAGAACAGTAAGTCACTGTGTGAGAGAGTTTGCGCGAATCTGTGCGTATGTACGTTTTTCTATGCCCGTGTGTATCACCTGTGTTAACCCCTCCTGTCAGTATCCATGCCCCGGTGGTGACAGCAGCTTTGATCAGGCCCTTCCCCACCACCTGTTTGATTCGGGGGTGCAGGTCAAAGTTCTGGATGCCTCCGTGGACAGAGATGAGGATCTTAGGAAGCTCCATCTGCCACTCATTCAGCATCAGCCTCAGGATGCTCTCTGGCCTGCTGTCATGGGACAGACGCACATACTGGGGACAGGAGAGGAGTGGAGAGGAGGGGAGGAAAGGAGAGATTGGAGGGTTTGAACTCCTCATGTACAAACTTCATGTTGCAGTCCTTTCAAAATACACCMATCTTTAATTTGAAGTTTGAACTGGAGCTTAACATTATTAATGATGTTCCAATGTCAACACTTGGGTCTTTGAGGGTCGATTTCCCGGACCTACACAGACATGCTTGATACATCATCACCATTAAATGTGTCAATCTGGGCCATGGAAAGCGGTCCTGAACGTACAGTGAAGGATATTCTCAGTCTCACAACCCCTTCACTTGTTCCAAGGCATAATAAACCTGTAGTTTTAAGAGGGGGATTTGCCCATATTACAGTCACTGCTGTTTCTAAACTATTACACTAAATGGCGTTGTGATTATATTCACCTACTTCATGTAGAATAACCACAATAATAACCACTTATTTTAGCCCAAAAGGGATGGAGGTGACTCATAAAAAACATTGCATATGTTTTGCAAGGAATACACAGGCCTAAGTAAGTAAGTTAGTCTGAGGTAAAAGTGTTTTGCTAGGTGGTGTATAGGTGTCTACATCCCAAATGGCACCCTTTTACCTACATAGTGCACTACTTTTGACCAGAGCCCAATGGGCCATGGTCAAATGTAGGGCACTATATAGGGAATAGGATGCCATTTGGGACTCACACGCTGGCTATGGAGGCAGACTAGACAGGCTAGGCTGCTCAGCTCAGGGAAGAGTATCCAGAATGCTAGGCCAGGACAGGTCAAAGGATGTCTTATAATGTATACCTTGGAGCTGGTTTGCCAGCCAGATTAAACCTACTAAGTAGCCAAATATGTGGCGATGGCCAGAGACACAATGTGACTGAGACACTGGTTTGATTTGTTGTGCTAAGCGCTTAGAGAGTGTCTGTCTCTGTGAGGTCCACCATGGAATGTGAGAGTGGTGGTACGTGCTGTTGTTGTGTGTTGTGTGTGTGTGTGTGTTAAGCTTCTCTCCACCCTACCTTGGCTCGTAAGAGTGCGACCCTCCCTGGAAGTTAACGATGCCGTAAGCGGCTGTAGGTCTCCTGTGTGTGTTTGTCCACAGCCCACTCCTCCAACTCCGGTGCACCCCACCCTCTGCCCCCCCACCCAAGTTCACGTCTGGAGTACTTCATGGCCAGGCTGGCTGTAAACCCAGCATGCTGCCGTACCAGCCGACCACAGCAGCATCTAGAGGAAGAGGGGAGGGGGGGGGGGGGACACCGAGATAAATATTATTTTACACACAGACACATCAGAGCCTCATATTAATCATCAGCTTTACCCCTCTACATTTCTATACAGTGACACACACACACACACACACACACAGGGCAGTCTGGGTCCTGCTTCCCATACACCCTCTCTAAGAGAGATGATGTGTTCCTCCTGACACACAAAGCCGGAAGGTAATGGTTTCTTTTCAGGACCGGGTGTAGTTACTGTGCTATATACAGTACTATATAAAGGGAGTACTATATACACAATACTATACAGTGGAGTATACAACAGTGAGTACTATATACACCGTAATATACAGTGGGTACTATATACAGTACAGTGGAGGCTCCTTAGAGGAGGAAGGGAGGACCATCCTTAGTGAATAAAAAAAATAATAGTAATGTTATCCTTTTAGATAAAAACTATACTAAATATATTCACGTGTCACAAAATAATTGATTAAAACACACTGTTTGCGATAAAGGTCTACAGTAGCCTCAGCAGCGCTCTGTAGTGTAGCACCATGTGTAGCCGGAGGACAGCTAGTTTCCGTCCTCCTCTGATACATTGACTCAATACAAAACCTAGATTCTCAAGTTCTCACTCCCTTCCATAGACTTACACAGTAATTATGACAACTTCCGGAGACTATGTGACTGACGTTGGCTAATATGGTGACAACGACGTAGGCTATGTGTAGAGGTTAGGGTTATGATATAAAGGTTTGGCATGGAAAGGTTTTTTCGCCTGGTCAGACAGCTGATGTGTTGTGCACTGAAGCCCACAAATGAAGGGAAAGGTGAGCGGAGAAAGCGCATAGATTTGAGAAGGAATAACGAGCAAAGTGATCATGCTATTTGTATGTGGCTGCTATGAAAGTGAACTGTATTTGCGTGTGATCAGGGGTGTATTCATTCCGCCGAAAAACTTTCTTAAACTGGAGCAAACGTAACGGGGATACACAACATTCATTTGTCCAATTAAAACTCTCGTTTGCAACTATTGGACTAATGATTACAGTTACACACTAGATCAGCTAGATGCAGGCAAGATTATGCAAGGCGGTATTGAATGAGACACTGTGTCACCTTGATTACTTTCAAAAATTTTCTTCTCGAACTGTTGTACATTGTAAACTTTAATTGATAAGATAGGTTGTAACAACCTCATATGGGTATAGGACAATTTGAGTATCATGTAGTAACCTAAACTATGTTACATGTTGAGTTGGGTGAATGGCATAATGAATGACAGGTCATCAAAATAGCTGTAACAGAAATAACGGCATGCTCATAAAAATATTGTAAAAATCGTCCTTCCTCATCTTAAAACGACACCGACCGCCACTGATACAGTACATATACAGTGAAGAACCATAGGCGTGGAGTGCAATAGACTAGGCTACACTTCCACACAAAACTTAATACCAGTTATTGTTTAAGGACTGGGCTCATGTCTGTCTGAGAGACCAGAAATAGGGCCAAAGACTCACCTCACCAACTGCTGGCAGATCTGACATCCTGGAAGGCATCTGAAACAACGATCAACAAACATCTTCACATTAGAGTATGAAGTGTAAAATATAAGTATTATACATACACTACCGTTCAAAAAAGTTTTAGAACACCTACTCATTCAAAAGTTTTCTTTATTTTACTATTTTCTACTATATTGTAGAATAATAGTGATGACATCAAAACAATATGTGAAATAACACATATGGAATCATTGTAGAAACCAAAAAAAAGTGTTGAACAAATAAACATTTATTTTAGATTTGAGATTCTTCAAAGTAGCCACCCTTTGCCATGATGACAGCTTGCACACTCTTGCATTCTCTCAACCGCTTCANGACGGAACTAAACAAAATCCAGAAAAATCAATTGTATGATTTTTAAGTAGTCATTTGCATTTTATTGCATGGACATAAGTATTTGATTCACCTACCAACCAGCTTAAGAATTCCGCTCTCACAGGACCTGTTAGTTTTTCTTTAAAGAGCCCTCCTGTTCTCCACTCACTTACTTGTATTAACTGACCTGTTTTGAACTCGTTACCTGTATAAAAGACAACTGTCCACACGTTCAATCGAACAGACTCCAACCTCTCCACAATGGCCAAGACCAGAGAGCTTGTGTAAGGGACATCAGGGATACAATTGTAAGACCTGCACAAGGCTGGGATGGCTACAGGACAATAGGCAAGCAGCTTGTAGGAGCAAACAACTGTTGGCGCAATTATTAGAAAATGGAAGAAGTTCAAGATGACGGTCAATCACCCCTCGGTCTGGGGCTCCATTGCAAAGATCTCAACTCGCTGGGCCAATCAATGATCCTGAGGAAGGTGAGGATCAGCCCAGAACTACACGCAGACCTGCGTCAATGACCTGAAGAGAACTGGACCACAGTCTCAAAGAAAACCATTAGTAACACACGTACGCCGTCATGGATTAAATCCTGCAGCGACACGGCAAGGTTCCCCCTGCTCAAAGCCAGTGCATTTCCAGGCCCGTCTGAAGGTTTGCAATGACCATCTGGATATCCAGAGGAGGAAGGGAGAAGGTCATGTGTCTGATGAGCACAAAAATAGCAGCTTTTTGGGTCTAAACTCCACTCGCAGTTTTGGAGAAGAAGAAGGATGAGTACAACCCCAAAACACCCATCCCAACCGTGAAGCATGAGTGGAAACATCATTTCATTTGGGGATGCTTTTCTGCAAAGGAACAGGACGACTGCACCGTATTGAGGGGAGGATGAATGGGGCCATGTACGCGAAAGTCTTGGCCCAACAACCTCCTCCCTCAGAAGAGCATTGAAGATGGGTCGTGGCTGGTTCTTCCAGGCATGGACAAACGACCCGAACACACACAGCCAGGGCAACTAAGGAGTGGCTCCGTAAGAAGCATCATCAAGGTCCTGGAGTGGCTAGCCAGTCTCCAGACCTGAACCAATAGAAAAATCTTTGGAGGGGGGGAAAAGGCTTTGAAAGTCCCGATCCAGGCGGACAAGCCCCAAAAACCTGAGGGATCTGAGGAAGGTCTGTTATCGAGGAGTGGGCAAAATCCCTGCTGAAACAGTGTGTGCAAACCTGGTCAAGAACTAAAGGAAACGTATGATCTCTGTAATTGCAAACCCAAAGTTCTGACCAAATATTAAGGTTCTGCTTTTCATATCAAATTACTTGATCTGCAGTAGAAAGCATATAGCTAAATTAATTAACTTAAAATCATACAATGATGTTTCTGGATTTTTATTTTAGTATCCAGTCTCTCACAAGTTGAAGTTACCTATATAAAAAATCAGAGCCTTACATGTCTTTGTAATTAGGAAAAACTGCACAAAACTCGTCAGTGTATCAAAGTATTTCTCCCACTGATATATAATATTTTTTTTTTTGTGTTGCTGACACCCCTCTCCAGAGGGTCTCATTATGGGGGATCATTTCTGATTCCTACCTGTAGCTCACTTGTAAAGTCTAGTATACAGGTTAAAGGCCCTGTTGGAATTGGTGTTACTGGTAGCGGAGTCGAGGAACAAGCAGGTGGCACGGCCATGTTATTATCCCACACACAGTCTCTGTGTTCATATAACCCCCATTCCCTGGAATTAGATTTGTTTACAAAATCGCCACCTGTCTGTACCACAGAAGGGTTCCATCTGTCCCGTTCCCAAGCTAGTTACGAGGCGCTTTGTTGCCAGACCTATGACTGCTTCATAGGCGGAAAACCTCCATGCTTATCCATAAAAAAGTAATTAGAGCGAAAACTACTAAACTATTTATTAAACTGAAATAAAATAAAGCAAACCTGTTTTGAAAAATGAAAACTATTCCAAAACTATCTTTTACTCCCAAACTAAAATAGCCTAAAATAATATTATATTAAATAAAATATTATGCTTTCAGTTTGAATAAATTTATATCTTAACTTGGACAAAAATAGATGGGTTTTAATATTTTTTACGTGTTTTTCAAGGCTTCTGAACCTGGTGGCTGGTAAAATGCTGCCATGGATGGCAATGTTCAAATAGAACTAGCTGTGATCACTATCACTTGCTATCACCAGAAATACTTAAGAAATTAGGATATTGGAAACTCCTTTCAATTCGTATTAACAGCTTAAGAAAAATAACATTGGCATGAATTACCATCTGTGAACAAGAAGCACAAACAATACAAAATATTTCAGAGATGTGAGATAATTCACTTGTTCTCCTGTAATATTGTATAGCTTTGCAATCGTGACATTATTACTTCAAGGGAAAAATTAAGCATGTTTCTCGACTCGCTACCCGGCTTTTAAAAAGGGATTTCGTGAGAAGTGTTAGAAATGCCGTGTCACAGCCGATGACAATGTTGCGCTTGCCTATTGAATTTGAATTTGCACTGTACTTTCATCTCTGAAACTCACGAGGTAATTCCTTTGATACAGCAGTAGCCATACCAGGATATAACATCTACAGAAAAGGACAGAATGCTTTGATGGGGAGCTGTTGCTGTATACAGGAGCATTCGGGAAAGTAGTCAGACCCGTGACTTTTTCCACGTTTTGTTACTTTAAAGCCTATTCTAAATGGATTAAATTCTTAATTTAGCTAATTTATTGGCACACCTGCATTTGGGGGATTTCTCCCATCCTCTCGCAGGATCCTCCAAGCTTCTTTCAAGTTTGGATGGGACATCAATGCACAGCTATTTTCAGGTCTCTCCAGAGAATTTTAGATCGGGCTCAAATCCGGCTCTGGCATATGCACTCAAGACATTCAGAGACTTCTACCGAAGCCACTCCTGCGTTGTCTTGCTGTGTGCTTAAGGGTCGTTCTCCTGTTGGACGGTGAAACCTTTGCCTCAGTCTGAGGTCCTGAGCACTCTGTGGTCCTGACAGTCTCCCAGTCCTTGCAGCTGAAAACATCCCCACAGCATGATTCTGCCCACCACCATGCTTCACCGTAGCCATGGTGCCCAGGTTTCCGCCATGCGTGACGCTTTGGCATTCAGGCCAAAGAGTTCAATCTTTGTTCATCAGGACCAGAGAATCTTGTTTCTCAATGGTTTCGAGAGTCCTTTAGGTGCCTTTGTCAAACTCCAAGCAAGCTGTCATGTGCCTTTATGAGAGAGTGGTGCCGTCTGCCACTCTACCATAAAGGTTCTTATTGGTGAGTGCTGCCAGCGATGATTTCCTTCGGAAAGGTTCGCCCATCTCCACAGAGGAACTTTTGGAGCCTCTGTCAGAGTGACCAGCAGGTTTTGCGTCACCGCCCCCCCCTTTTGGACCAAGGCCCTTCTCCCCCAATCGCTGTCAGTTTGGCCGGTATCAAGCTCTAGGAAGAGTATATTAATTAAGAATGATGGAGGCCACTGTGTTCTTAGGGACCTTCAATGCTGGAGAATTTTTTTGGTATCCTTCCCCAGATCTGTGACTCGACACAATCCTGTCCTTGGAGCTCTAAGGACAATTCCTTCGACCTCATTGCTTGGTTTTGCTCGACATGCACTGTCAACTGTGGACCTTATATAGACAGGTTGTGCCTTCCCAAATGATATCCAATCAATTGAAATTTACCACAGTGGACCTCCGAACAAGTTGTAGATACATACTCAAGAATGATTAATGAAAACAGGTATGCACCTGAAACAAGTTTGAGTCTCATAGCCAAAGGGTCGCATAAATAAGTTTATTTCTGTTTTGTACCTGTTATCCCTTTTTCATTATTTTGTGTAGATTAATGAGGATTCTATTTTTTAAATACATTTTAAATAAAGTTTAACGTAACAAAATGGGAAAAGGGAGGCGGTCTGAACTTTTTGAATGAACTATGTCTTTAATTTAATTTAAAATGTAAACCTTATTAATTCACAATCACGGCCGTTTGTGACACAGCCTGTGACTCGAACAGGGGGCTCTGTAGTGACGCCTCAAGGCACTGAGATGCAGTGTCTTAGACCCTGCGCCAACTCAGCAGCCCAAAAATCATTTTCTAGGCTGTCCCCAACAAAATAAACTTGGTCAACCAAGAGTCGTCGGTTCTTTCTACCATCGAGTTGAAATGTTGTATGGATTTTCCCATATACACTGCTCAAAAATAAATGGAACACTAAAATAACACATCTTAGATCTTGAATGAATGAAATATTCTTATTAAATACTTTTTGCTTTACAGAGTGAATGCTGACAAACAAAAATCACACAAAATAATCAATGGAAACAAATTATCAACCCATGGAGGTCGGATTTAGTCACACTCAAAATTAAAGTGGAAAACCACACTACAGGCTGATCCAACTTTATGTAATGTTCCTCTAACAAGTCAAAATGAGCCTCAGTTAGTGTGGTGGCAATCCACGTGCCTTTGACCTCCCTTACAACGCCTGGGCATGCTCCTGATGAAGGTGGCGGATGGTCTCCTTGAGGGATTCTCCTCCCAGACCTTGGACTAAAGCATCCGCCAACTCCTGACAGTCTTGTGGATTCAACGTGCGTTGGTGGATGGAGTGAGACATGATGTCCCAGATGTGCCCTCAATTGCGATGTCAGCTCTGGGGCACAGGCGGGCCAGTCCATAGCAATCAAATGCCTTCCTCTTGCAGGAAAACTGCTGACACACTCAAGCCACATGAGGTGTAGCATTGTTTGCATTAGAGGAACCGCAGGCCACCGCACCAGGGCATTTTTTTTTTTTTTTTTTTAGGGTCTCACAAGGGTCTGAGATCTCATCTCGGTACCTAATGGCAGTCGGCTACCTCTGGCCGAGCACAATGGAGGCTTGCGGCCCCTCAAAGAATGCCACCCCACACCATGGACTGACCCACCCCCAAACTGGTCATCTGGAGGATGTTGCAGCGCAGAACGTTTCTCCACTGCGTCTCCGACCTCTGTCACGTCTATCACGAGTGTGCGTGTGAACCTGCTTTCATCTGAGAGCACAGGCGCCAGTGGCGAATTTGCAATCTTGGTGTTGCTGCAAATGCCAAACGTCCTGCACGGTGTGTGGGCTGTAAAGCACAACCCCCACCTGTGGACGTCGGGCCTCATACACCCTCATGGATCTGTTTCTGACCGTTTGAGCAGAAACACATGCAATTAGCCTGCTAGGAGTAATTTGCAGGCTCTGCAGTGCTCCGCCTTGCACAAAGCGGAGGTAGTGTCCTGCTGCTGGGTGTTTGCCCTCCACGGCCTCCTCCACTCTCCTGGTTGTACTGGCCTGTCGCCTGGTAGCGCCTCCATGTCTGGACCACTACGCTGACAGGACACAGCAAACCTTCTACACAGCTCGCATTGAGTGTGCCATCCTGGATGAGCTGCACTACCTGAGCCACTTGTGTGGGTTGTAGACTCCGTCTCATGCTACCACTAGAGTGAAAGCACCGCAGCATTCAAAAAGTACCAAAAACATCAGCCAGGAAGCATAGGAACTGAATAAGGGGTCTGTGGTCACCACCTGCAGAAACCACTTCCTTTATTGGGGGTGTCTTGCTAATTGCCTATTAATTATCCACCTTTTGTCCTATGCCATTTGCACAACAGCATGTGAAAATTGATGGTCAATCAGGTGTTGCTTCCTAAGTGCGAACAGTTTGATTTCACAGAAGTGTGATGACTTGGAGTTAATTGTGTTGTTTAAGTGTTCCCTTTATTTTTCTGAGCAGTGTATATACACACCCCAAATGGTTTTAATGAAGATCAACTATAGTACTGAACTGGTCTGATGCTTTAAGCACGCGTTTTGATTAAATAATTAAAGACACGCAAATGACTCGAGGACCAAGATAACCTAACCAGAAGCGAGAAAAATACTGCCGTTATGCTCTTGAAGTTCCAACGGTAAGGGCTACACCAGAGGTTGCAACCTTTTCCATGAGTGCCAAGTTATCGTAACCATTCTACCAAATCTGCGTGCCAGTTAGGATTTTCATTCCTGCACATTTTACTGGAAACAGTTTAATTATCATAATAGTATCTCAAAATTATAGAATGTAGTTAATCTACATTTTATATAAATCTAACATGAAAATTAAATACAAATTTAACTGATAGGGGGGGTGACACGAGGGCGCTGTTTTCACTTTGGGGAAAAACGTGCCAATTTAACACGGGCCTCTTACTCAATTCTTGCTCTTAACAATATGGCATATTATTATTACGTATTGGATAGAAAACACTCTCTAGTTTCTAAAAAACCTTTGAATTATATCATGGTGAGTAAAACAGAACTCATTTGGCACAAACTTCCTTGACCAGGAAGTGCGAAAATCTGAAATCACGCTCTCTTCTGGTCCTGCCTTATAAAATGGCATTGATACCTATTAGTAGTACATGCACTCATTACCACCTTCCCCTGCGATGTCTGAAACTGGAAACACTTATCTTCCAAAACATGCTGTATTCCAACTAGCTTTAATCGACACCAGCTGTTCAGAAGCAGCTCATAGATTACTGCACCTGTGACATAGCCCATCTATAATTAGCCAAACAACTACCCTCTTTACCTACTGTAGTTATTTATTTTGCTCCTTTGCCCCCATTATTCTATCTCTACTTTGCCACCTTCATTCACTGCAAACCAACCATTCCAGTTTATTTTTTACTTGGCTATATTGTATTGTACTTCGCCACCTATGGCCTTTTATATTTTATTTATTTATATATAATTTTGTTGCCTTCACCTCCCTTAATCTCACTCAGCGTGCTCATATTGTATAGGAGACTTATTTTTCACTGCATATTGATGGACTGTATGTGTTTACTCCATGTGTAAACTATGGTTGTTGTATGTGGCGAACTGCTTTGCTCTCACAGTTGAAGTGTACATACGATAAAAATTACAGACCTCTACATGCTTTGTAAGTAGGAAAACCTGCAAAATCGGCAGTGTATCAAATACTTGTTCTCCCCACTGTATATATAGTGTTTTATGACAAACCGTTTTTTACAAATCCGTCAAGACACCAACTTAGACTTTACCGTGAAATGCTTTACTTACAAGCCCTTAACCAACAGTGCAGTTCAAGAAGAAGGAAATGTTAACCAAGTAGACTAAAATYAAAAGTAATAATAAAAAGTAACACAATGAGAATAACAATAACGAGGCTATATACAGGGGGCACTGGTACCGAGTCAGTGTGCGGGGGTACAGGCTAGTTGTACAAGTAATCTGTACATGAAGGCGGGGGCGTAGTGACTATGCATAGATAACAAACAACCAGCGAGTAGCAGCAGTGCACAAAAGGGAGTGGGGTGGGTCAATGTAAATTGTCCGGTGGCGATTTTATGAATTGTTCAGCAGTCTTATGACTTGGGGGTAGAAGCTGTTGAGGAGGCTTTTGGTCCTAGACTTGGCGCTCCGGTACCGCTTGCCGTGCGGTAGCAGAGAAAACAGTCTATGACTTGGGTGACTGGAGTCTCTGACAATTTTGTGGGCTTTCCTCTGACACCGCCTATTATATAGGTCCTGGATGGCAGGAAGCTTGGCCACAGTGATGTACTGGGCCGTTCGCACTACCCTCTGTAGCGCCTTACGGTCAGATGTCGAGCAGTTGCCATACCAGGCGGTGATGCAACCGGTCAGGATGCTCTCGATGCTGTGTTACCTTTTCAGGATCTTGGGACCCATGCCAAATCTTTTCAGTCTCCTGAGGGGGAAAAGGTTTTGTTGTGCCCTCTTCATGACTGTCTTGGTATATACCCACGTGGGTGATTGAAAGATGAACTGAGGTCCATACTCCAGTCCAGTTGATGGTGGTAATGCACCTTAAAGTTGGTTTCCAATCGCCATATAAAGTCCAAAGAAGAAAAAGAAGCCTGAAGGAAGGAGAAATTACGAGAAACAAATTCTGTTTACCGTTTGGGGCGTCGCGACTGGTTACCTATTTTGATGTGAAATTATTTTGATGTGATATGAAAGTACAGCGATTTATGTTTCTAGAAACGTATCGCAATTGAGAATCGATTCACATTTAGGTGGATTATTTGACTATTTTACCTGCCAGAGCCAGTCTACCTCTGAAAATAACATACAGTCCTTGGACCTTGAGGAGTAATGGGGGCAGCAATCAGCAGTAGCAACAATAACAAAGCGTACTCCCTGCCCGTTTCGGTAAAAAGCTGAGGGATGGGGCTGGAGAAATGTAACCATCCATGATATCAACAATATAGTTTTAACCATGTTTTGAGGATATACGGTGTTTGTTTATATTTACTGACAACATTGGAGTAA
>NW_019945394.1:0-4644 GCF_002910315.2 Salvelinus sp. IW2-2015
ATGTACCATATAAACAGGCGGTAGAGTCCCCAGTAAGGAGTATAGGAGGAGGTAGGAGTGTGGTATTACAGCGGGTAGGCCCAGGTAGAGAGTATAGGAGGAGTAGGAGTGGTTTACAAGCCTGAGAGTTATGAGGAGTAAGTGTGTAGGTAGAGCCCAGTAGAAGAGTATAGGAGGAGGTAGGACAGAGTGTGTTATAACAGGGGTTAGAGTCCCAAGTAGAGAGAGATAGGAGGAGGGTAGGAGTTGTTGTTATAACAGGAGGGTACGAGCTCCAGTTAACAGAAGTATAGGAGGACGGTAGGAGTGTGTTATAACAGGGTAAGGTCCCAAGTACGACGAGTAGTAGCGAGGAGGTAGAGATCAGTGTTATAATCTAGGGGCTAGAGTCCAAGTAGACGAGTACTCCGGGAAGGTAGAGGAGTGTAACGGTTATAAACAGGGCGTCAGAGCATGAGAAGCAGTAGGAGAGGAGGATAGGGAGTGTGGTATTAAGGGCCTTAGAGGATCCAGTGGAGTATATAGGAGGAACGGGTAGGAGTGTGTTACTTATAGGGGTCCAGAGCCCCAGTGTAGAGAGTATAGGCAGGACGGTAGGAGTCGTGGTATACACCGGGTAGACCCGTACAGAGCAGGTTTAGGAAACGGATAGGAGGATTGTGCCGTATAACAGGGGTAGAGATCCCCAGTAAGAGCTATAGGAGGAGGTCCTGGTAGGAGTGTGTATGATTACAGGGTAGAGCCCAGGCCATAGAAGTTATAGGAGGGAGGTAGGAGTGGTGTTATAACAGGGTAGAGCCCTAGTAGAGAGATAGGGAGGACGGTAGGGAAGTGTGTTATTACACGGGTAGATCCCAGTAGAAGGTATAGGAGGGAGTAGGAGTGTGTACTATAACAGGGTAGAGCCAGGCCTCCTGAGAGTAGAGAGGAGATTGTATAACATATAAGCGAGAGCATGTGTAGGAGGGCGTAACGGGTGGGATACAGGTAGAGCCATTCAGAGCAGTATAGGAGGAGGTAGGAGTGTGTTATTACAGGGGGTAGAGCCCAGTAGAGAGTATAGGAGGAGGTAGGAGTGTGTTATAACAGGGGTAGAGCCAGTAGAGAGTATGAGGAGGTAGGGAGTTGTTATTACAGGGGTAGAGCCCAGTAGAGAGTATAGGAGGAGGTAGGAGTGTGTTATTACAGGGGTAGAGCCCAGTAGAGAGTATAGGAGGAGGTAGGAGTGTGTTATTACAGGGGTAGAGCCCAGTAGAGAGTATAGGAGGGAGGTAGAGTGTGTTTACAGGGGTAGAGCCCAGTAAGAGTATAGGAGGGAGGTAGGAGTGTGTTATTACAGGGGGTAGAGCCCAGTAGAGAAGTATAGGAGGAGGGTAGGAGTGTGTTATTACAGGGGGTAGAGCCCAGGTAGAGAGTATAGGAGGAGGTTAGGAGTTGTGTTATATAACAGGGTCAGTGGACGCCAGTAGAGAGTATAGGAGGAGGTAGGAGTGTGTTATATAACAGGGGTAGAGCCCAGTAGAGGAGTATAGGAGGAGGTAGGATGTGTGTATTACAGGGGTAGAGTCCAGTAAGAGGAGGTATAAGGGAACGGTTAGAGCGGAGTGTAGATGTTATAACAGGGGTAGAGCCAGTAGAGAGTAATGACAGGAGGAGCCCACGCTAGGGCGGAGGGTTATTACCGAAGTAAAGGTAAGAGCGGATGTCCCAAAGTAGCCAGAAGATATAGAGGGGTAGGAGTGTGTATAACAGGGGTAGAGCCCAGTAGAGAGTATAGGAGGAGGGTAGGGAGTGTGTTATTACAGGGGTAGAGTCCAGTAGAGAGTATAGGAGGAGGTAGGAGTGTGTTATTACAGGGGTAAGAGTCCAGTAGAAGAGTTATAGGAGGAGGTAGGAGTGTGTTATAACAGGGGTAGAGTCCAGTAGAGAGTATAGGAGGAGGTAGGAGTGTGTATATAACAGGGTTAGAGCCCAGTAGAGGAGTATAGGAGGAGGTAGGAGTGTGTATTTACAGGGGTAGAGTCCAGTAGAGAGTATAGGAGGGGGTAGGAGTGTGTTATTACAGGGGTAGAGTCCAGTAGAGAGATAGGAGGAGGTAGGAGTGTGTTATACAGGGGTAGAGCCCAGTAGGAGAGTATAGGAGGAGGTAGGAGTGTGTTATTTACAGGGGTAGAGTCCAGTAGAGAGTATAGGAGGAGGTAGGAGTGTGTTATTACAGGGGTAGAGGCCCAGTAGAGAAGTATAGGAGGAGGTAGGAGTGTGTTATACAGGGGTAGAGTCCAGTAGAGAGTATAGGAGGACGGTAGGAGTTGTGTTATTACAGAGCGGTTAAGTCCAGTAGAGAGTATAGGAGAGAGGTAGGAGTGTGTTATTACAGGGGTAGAGCCAGGGCCCAGTAGAGAGTATAGGAGGAGGTAGGAGTGTGTTATAACAGGGGTACGGAGGCCCAGTAGAGAGTATAGGAGGAGGTAGGAGTGTGTTATTACAGTGTAGAGCCCAGTAGAGAGTATAGGAGGAGGTAGAGAGTGTGGTATTTACAGGGGTTTAGAGCCAGTAGAGAGTATAGGAGGGGTAGGAGTGTGTTATTACAGGGGTAGAGCCCAGTAGAGAGTATAGGAGGAGGTGAGTGTGTATTACAGGGGTAGAGCCCAGGTAGAGAGTATAGGAGGAGGGTAGGAGTGTGTTATGACAGGTTAGAGTCCAGTAGAGAGGATAGGAGGAGGAGGGAGTGTGTTATTACAGGGTAGAGCCCAGTAGAGAGTATAGGAGGAGGTAGGAGTGTGTTATTACAGGGGTAGAGCCCAGTAGAGAGTATAGGAGGAGGTAGGAGTGTGTTATTTAGGGGTAGAGTCCAGTAGAGAGTATAGGAGGAGGTAGGTGTGTTATTACAGGGGTAGAGACGTAGAGAGTGTAGGAGGAGGTAGGAGTGTGTTATTTACAGGGGTAGAGCCCAGTAGAGAGTACAGGAGGAGGTAGGAGTGTGTTATAACAGGGGTAGAGTCCAGTAGAGAGGTCTGGGTTCTGTCTGTCTAGGTGAGTCTGTTGAGAGTCGAGAGAGAGAGAGAGAGAGAGAGAGAGAGAGAGAGAGAGAGAGAGAGAGAGAGAGAGAGAGAGAGAGAGAGAGAGAAGAGAGAGAGAGAGAGAGAGAGAGAGAGAGAGAGAGAGAGGAGAGAGGTCTGGATTCTGTTCTGTCTGTCTAGGTGAGTCTGGTCTGGAGAGAGAGAGATAGAGAGAGGGGTCTGGGTTCTGTCTGTCTTGGTGAGTCTGGTCTGGAGAGAGAGAGAGAGCTCTGCATTATTTGGTGTTCTACGTTGTACACTGAGGATATTTTTTGCAGAATTCTGCATGCAGAGTCAATATTTGGTGTTTGTCCCATTTTGTGAATTCTTGGTTGGTGAGCGGACCCCAGACCTCACAACCATAAAGGGCAATGGGTTCTGTAACTGATTCAAGTATTTTTTAGCCAGATCCTAATTGGTATGTTGAATTTTATGTTCCTTTTGATGGCATAGAAGGCCCTTCTTGCCTTGTCTCTCAGATCGTTCACAGCTTTGTGGAAGTTACCTGTGGCGCTGATGTTTAGGCCGAGGTATGTATAGTTTTTTGTGTGCTCTTGTGCAACGGTGGCACTGATGGAATTTGTGGTCCTGGCGACTGGACCTTTTTTGGAACACCATTATTTTGGTCTTACTGAAATTTACTGTCAGGGCCCAGGTCTGATATAATCTGTGCAGAAGATCTAGGTGCTGCTGTAGGCCCTCCTTGGTTGGGGACAGAAGCACCAGATCATCAGTAAACAGTAGACATTTGACTTCGGMTMCTGCGGACTGTTCTAGTGCCCTCGCCAATTAATTTATATATGTTGTAAGAGGGTGGGGCTTAATCTGATTCTAGTAGGGTGAGGCCTAGTACTGTATCTTAGTCTATGCTGTGTCAACATTAAGTGTCAACATTTCTCGTCCAAATATTTATATATTCTTAATTCCATTCCTTTACTTTAGATTTGTGTGTATTGTGTGTATTGTTGTGTAAACTGTTAGATATTACTGATTAGATATAACTGCACTTGTCGGAGCTAGAAACATTTCACTACACTCGTAATAACATCTTCAAAAACATCTGTGTATGTGACCAATAACATTTGATTTGATTTGATTATCATAATATGTCTGTCAACACGCTCATTCTCTCACTGACCATATTTGTTTATTTTATATACATAGTGATGTTCGGTTACTACGTCAAACACATTCTGTCACGTACATTCGTTACGGGTAATATGTCACTAAACATGTTTATGACACGTACAGCATTCTTTATGGGTAATATGTCACTAAACATGTTTATGACACGTACAACATTCTTTACGGGTAATATGTCACTAAACATGTTTATGACACGTACAGCATTCTTTACGGGTAATATGTCACTAAACATGTTTATGACACGTACAACATTCTCTTCCGTCGTACTTTATGTTGGTTGACACACCTACAACTGTCACTTACAGTCTGAATAACGCGGTACGCCGGCCCAATTATCATATACACACTAGTTTACACCAAAACATATCTGGGTCCGCACACACACACACACACACACACACACACACACACACACACACACACACACACACACACACAC
>NW_019945394.1:8601-13174 GCF_002910315.2 Salvelinus sp. IW2-2015
GGGGTCGAGTTTGTGTTTCATTGTGGTGTGTGAACGCTAGCTGGGTAGGAAGTTCGAGGGTGGTTCACTGTTGATGTGTGACGTAGCTGGTAGCTGGCGAGGGTGGGTTCATGTTGGTGTTTTGATGTAGATGGTAGGGTTCGAGGTTGTGTTCATTGTGGTGTGACGTAGCTGGTAGGGGCGAGGGGTGGCGTTCATTGTGGGTGTGTGATGTAGCTGGTAGGGGGTCGAGGGTGGGTTCATTGTGCGTGTGTGATGTAGGCTGTAGGGGTCGGGGGTGGGTTCATTGTGGTGTGTTAGCTTGCGTTAGGGGGTCGAGGTGGGTTTCATTGTTTGGTGTGTTATGTAGCTGGTAGGGGTCGAGCGGTGGGTTCATTGCTGGTGGTGTGACGTAGCTGGTAGGGGGTTCGAGGGTGGGTTCGATTGTTGGTGTGTGATGTAGCTGGTAGGGGGTCGAGGGGGTTCGATTGTTGGTGGTGTGACTTTAGCTGGTAGGGGGTCGAGGGTGGGTTCAATTGGGTGTTGATGTAGATGCGTAGGGTCGAGGGTGGTTCATTGTGGTGCTGTGATGTAGCTTGTATGGGGTCGAGGGTGGTTCATTGTTGGTGTGTGATGTAGCTGGTAGGAGTCGAGGGTGGGTTCATTGTGTGTGTGTTGATGTAGCTGTTTAGGGGGTCGAGGGTGGGTTCATTGTCGGTGTGTGATTTAGGGGTCGAGGGGTGGGTTCATTTTGGTGTGTGACGTAGCTGGTAGGGGTTCGAGGGTGGGTTCGTGTGGTGGTGTGATGTAGAGGTAGGGGGTCAGAGGGTGGGTTTCAGTTGTGGTGTGTTACGTAGCTGGTAGGGGTCGAGGGTGGGTTCAGTGTGGTTGTGTGATGTAGCTGGTAGGGGTCGAGGTGGCGTTCATTGTGGTGTGTGGATTGTAGATGGTAGGGGCGAGGTTGTGTTCATTGGGTGTTGTGACGGTAAGCTGGTAGCGGGGGTCGAGGCGATGGGTTCATTGTGGTGTGTGATTAGCTTGATAGGGGCCGAGGGGTGGGGTTCATTGTGGTGTGATGATGTAGCTGGTAGGGGTCTGGAGGGTGGGTTCATTGTGGTGGGGTGACGTAAGCTGTGGTGGCGTCGAGTGGGTCATTTGGTGTGTGATGTAGCTGTAGGGGTCAGAGGGTGGCGTTCATTGTGGTGATGTGTGACTAGCTGTAGGGGGTCGAGGGTGGTTCATGTGTTGTGGTGTGTGATGTAGCTGGTAGGGGGTCGAGGGTGTGGGTTCATTGTGGGTGTGTGACTGTGTGGTTAAGCGGCGTCGAGGGTGGGGTTATTGTGGTCTGTTGATTGTTAGATGGTAGGGGTCGAGGGTGGGTCTGTGTGGTGTTGATGTGCTGTGTAGGGTCAGGCTGGTTCATTGTGTGGTGTGTGATGTAAGCTGGTAGAGCGGTCGAGGGTGCGGTTCATTGTGTGCTGTGACGTAAGCTGTAGGGGTCGAGGGTGGGTTATTGTGGTGTTGTGTGTAGATGAGTTGGTGTTCGAGGTGGGCTTCTGATGCTTTAGTGAGTGGGTTGTGGTGTTGATGTAGTGGTGGAGTCGAGGTGTGGGTTTTGTGCGGTGTGAGTGCTTAGGAGTAGAAGTGTTATCGTGTTGGCTGGTAGAGGTGCTGGGAGGTGGGTGTTCGTTTGGTGTGTGAGTAACTGGTATGGGGGGTCGAGGGTTGGTCATGTGGTGTTGTGTGATGTAGCATGGTAGGGTCGAGGGTTGGGTTCATTGTGGGTGTGTGAGTAGCTGGTTAGGCTAGAGGGTGGGTTCATTGTGTGGTGGTGATGTAGTGGTAGGTCGAGGGTTCATGTGGTTTCATTGATTGTTGTCAGTTAGGAATAGTGTTGTGGAGGGAGGGTCGAGGGTGGGTTCATTGTGGTGTGTTTGATGCTAGGTGAGCGAGGTGGTTCATTGTGTGTGTGTGATGTAATGGTGGAGTCGAGGGTGGGTTATTGTGGTGTGTGATGTAGCTGGTAGGAGTCCGAGGGTGGGCTTGTGGTTGTGTTATGTTAGTGAGGGGTTCGAGGGTGCGGTTCGATGTGGTGTGTGACGTTAGCTGGTAGGGGGTCGAGGGTGGGTTCATTGTGGTGTGGTGATGTAGCCTGGTAGGGGGGTCGAGGGTGGCGTTCATTGTGGTGTGTGACGTAGCAGGGTAGGGGGTCGAGGGGTGGGTTCATTGTGGTGTGTGACGTAGTGGTAGGGGATCGAGGGGGGTTCAGTGTGGTGCTGTGACGTAGAGGTAGGGCGAGGGTGGTTCATTGTGGTGTGTGATGTAGCTGGTAGGGGTTCGAGGGTGGGTTCATTGTGGTGTGTGACGGTAGTGGTAGGGGTCGTAGGGTGGGTTCAGTGTGGTGTGTAGACGTAGCTGGTAGGGGGTGAGGGTGGGTTCATTGTGGTGTGTGATGTAGCTGGTAGGGGGTCGAGGGTGGGTTCATTGTGGTGTGTGATGTAGCTGGTAGGGGGTCGTGGGTGGGTTCATTGTGGTGTGCTAACCAGGAGATGGATGATTAGTCGTTTATTTTCACTGGGTCTTGGTATGCCACCTCTGCAGGGTACACTTGCCAACACCTTGCCCCCATTCTGCCAATTCGGAGCCAAGTTAACAATGTGATAATTTCTCTGTGGATGATATCATCTTTCCTTTCTCTGACTGCCTCAACGGAGTTCTCTCTCTCCCTCTCTCCCAAATTCAAGCTGCTTTATTGGCATGAAAAACATTGTGTCAATATTGCCAAAGCAACAATGTATACAATATACATTGTAATAAAATTATAAACAATAACAAATAATATAAAATGGTACTAAATAAAAATACAAAATTAAATACAAAAATAACAACAATATATTAGAAATGTAATAAATATAAAAAGCTAAATATGGAAAATGAAACTATAACTAACTTAACTAAATAACTGTCATCTTCACCATTACATCAGTACTACAACTACCATCATCATTACTACTACTACCACCATCAGTACTACAACTACCATCATCATTACTACTACCATCACTACCATCACCCTACTACCCCTACCACTACTATTTGGAATGATAAACAACAATAATAGTAATAACAATAATAATAATAATAAGTAAGTTACTATGTACTATGCAGATGTTATTATCCAGTATCTCTCTCTCTGAAAATCACAGACTCATCAGTTCCCTGGCCCTGTTCCTGAAATCGCAAAGGGGCATATTYACGAACCTCCTCYGCCAATTAACACCTAGCTCACATAACAACCTTTATACCGCCACACACACACTTGCTGTGTCGAGGAGTAAAGGAACAGAGAGAGGGACAATTATAGAGTGTGGAGAGAGAATGTAAGAGAGAGAGACAGAAGGAAAGAGAGGAGACATTAACACAGAGTCAGGCAGAGAGGAAGGAGAAACAAAGGGAGGAAGTGTGAGAGGAGAAAGAGGTGTATTCAGTGTGAAGAGAGAGAAAGAGAGAGACTATGTGAGGTAGAGAGGTTAACTTGGCCTTACTGGCCTTATAGCTGTGACATACCAAGATGGGAAGTAGTGGATTGAAGCATAAACAGACATACACTGTGGACACACACGCACACAGGCAAAGTCCACACACACACACACACCACACACACACACACACACAAACACCCACACACACACAACACCACACACACACACACACACACACACAACCAACACACACACCACACACACACACACACACACACACACAACACACACACACAACACACCCAAAGCCCCACCAAACACACACTGTGGGAACAAACACATTGGCAGGACAGTGTAATACATAAAAACATGTCCAGAACAGACAGGCCAGTAGTGAGACCAGGTTAAGGGATGGACAGAGAGAGAGAGGGATGTAGTATGACTAATGACAGAGGAGAGAGAAGGCGTACAAATGATAATGACAGAGGAGAGTGGAGTGGAAATGATAATGACAGGAGGAGAGAGGAGTGTGTATGATAATGACAGAGGAGGAAAGAGGAGTGTGTATGATAATGACAGAAGAGAGATATGGAATGATTAATGACAGAGGAGAGAGAGTTGAAATGATAATGACAGAGGAGAGAGAGGAGTGTGTATGATAATGACAGAGAAGAGGAGGAGTGGAGAGTGGAGATAATGAGAGGCAAGAGATGTAGAAGCGAGAGAGAGGAGATGGATGACGATAATCGACAGGTGAGAAAGACAAGAAGAGGAGTGAGTGATGATGAATGACAGAGAGAAGGGGAGTGTGATGATAATGATCAGAAGTGAGATGAGGGTGTGTATTGATAATGACAGAAGGATGTCTGAGAAGGGAGTGTGTATGATAATGACAGAGGAGAGATGAGGGTGTGATGATAATGACAGAGAGAGAGGAGTGTGTATGTAATGACAGAAGGCAGAGAGGAGTTGTGTTATGATACATGACAGAGGAGAGGAGAAGGAGGTGTATGATTAAATGACAGGGAGAGGAGGAGTGTTATCGTAATGGGACAGGGAGAGAGGGTGTGTATGATATGAAGAGGAGTAGAAGGGCGTGTATGATAATTGTA
>NW_019945394.1:18575-45084 GCF_002910315.2 Salvelinus sp. IW2-2015
CCATCCACTCCTACTACCCCTACCACTACTACCATCACCCTACTACCTACCACTACTACCATCACCCTACTACCCCATACCACTACTACCATCACACCCCTACTACCCCTAACCACTACTACCCATCACCCCTACTACCCTACCCTACTACCATCACCCCTACTAACCCCTACCACTACTACCATCACAACACCCCTTAACCACACTTACCATCACCCCTACTTACCCCTCACCCTACTACCATACCCTACTACCACCACTAATACCATCACCTACTACCCCTACCACTACTACCATCACCCTACTACCCCTACCACTACTACCCAATCACCCCCTACTACCCTACTCATTCACACAACCATTCACTAAAACACCCCCCTTACCTACTACCATCACCCTACTACGCCTACCCTATACTACCATCACCCCTACTACCCTACCACTACCTACCTATCACCCTACCTACCCCTACCACTACTACCATCACCCCTACTACCCCTACCACTACTACCATACCAACTACTACCCCTACCACTACTACCACTACCCCTACTACCCTACCCTTACTACCATCACCCTACTACCCTACCACTACTTAACCATCACCCTACTACCCATACCACTACTACCATCACCCCTACTACCCTACCACTACTACCACTCTACCCCCACTACACCTACCCTACTACCATCACCCTACTACCCCTACCACTACTACCATCACCCGTCTACCTACCCCTACCCCTACTCCCATCACCCTACTACCCATTACCACACACCATCACCCCTACTACGCCTACCACTACACCATCACCCCTACTACCCCTACCACTACTACCATCACCCCTACTACCCCTACCACTACTACCATCACCCCTACTACCCTACACACTACTACCATCACCCACTACCCATACCACTTACTACCATCCCCTACTACCCCATACCACTATACCATCACCCCTACTACCATAACACCACTACTACCACACCCTACTACCCTACCACTTACTACCATCACCCTACTTACACCTACCTACTACCATCATCCCCTACTACCCATACCACTACTACCCATCACCCTACTACCCCTACCAACTACAACCACACCCTACTACCCCTTACCACTACTACCATCTCAACCCTACGTACCCTACCATACTACCATCACCACTACTACCCCACCACTACTACCATCACCGGCCTACTACCCCTACCACTACTACCATTACCCCTACTACCCCTACCACTACTACCATCTACCCCTTACTACCCATACCCACTTACTACCATCACCCTTACTACCCACTACCACTACTATACCACTACTACCATCACCCCTACTACCCATACCCTACTACCCATACCACTACTACCATCACCCACTATACCATCACCCCTACCCTACCTCTACACCTACCTCTACTACCATCACCCCTACTACCCCTAACACTACTACCATACCATCACTACCCTACTAACCATACCAACTACTACCATACCCCTTACCCTACCACTACTACCCACTAATACCACTACTACATCACCCCTACTACCCATACCACTACTACCCACTACTATACATTCACCCCTACTACCATCACACCCTACCACCCTACCACTACTTACCCATCCCCTACTACCCCTAAACACTACTACCATCACCACTACTACCCCTACCACTACTACCATCACCCCAACTACCCATACCACTACTACCACTCTACTACCTACCCTACTACCCCTACCACTAAGTACCACTACTACCATCACCCCTACTACCCATACCACTACTACCACTACTACCATCACCCCTACTACCATCACCCCTACCACCCCTACCACTACTACCATCACCCCTACTACCCATACCACTACTATTTGGATTGATAATCACAACAACAATAATAATAATAGTAATAACAAAAATACTAATAATAAGTACTTCATGTTTACTATGCAGATGTTATTATTCAGGGTATCTCAGGTTGTGGCAGACAAATACATATTTGGCTGCAAGAGGAGTCGTTGTTCCTTCGCCCATGAGTATTTTTAGTTTTTCCTCTGGGTTTAATAAGTTAAAATTTGGAAATGATGTAATTTGGGAATAATTTTTGGGAACAATGAATCTCTTGGTGAGGAATATTTCTCACAGTGAAGGAGAAAGTCCATCTCTGTTTCTACCTCCCCTGRCGTGCAGTGACCACATACACGCTCCTCTTTGGGTAGCCATGTCTTTTTATGTCTGCCGGTTTCTATTGCCAGTTGGTGGTCGCTCAGCCTGTACTTGGTAAGCATCTGTCTCTGCATCGTATCTCTGACAGAGTAGAGATAATCAGCCAAGTCATATTCTCTGTTTTGGGCCTGATAGCAATTCAGTCGGGTTTGGGATTTTGTTTTGTTTCTCCAATGTTGTAAATATGAGTCCTTTGATTGATTAAATCTTTATTTTGAAGCAATGCTGGTGTCAGCTTGGTTGGTTAGGTCCAACACCAGCTGACTGAGAGGGCTCGTTTCTGGGCTCAGCTCTTGGGTTTGAATTGCTTTAAATTGGAGACTAGAATTTGGACTTSAATTTAGATGAGCCAAAATTGTAATGATCTTTTTTGTATTTTCATTACCACTGGAAAGAGGCCCAAATCTGCCCTAAATGCATTAGTTGCTGTATTTCTTTGGACTTTCTGACAGAATTCTGTATGTATGGCTTCAATTGGATGTTTGTCCCACATTTTAAAGTCCAGTTTATTGAGTGGCCCCCAAAACCTAATTTCCATAAAGAGCTATTGGTAGGATTACATTGTSAAATATGTTGGTCCAAATTCTAATTGGGATGTTGATTTTGAAATATTTCATTTTTTTATTGAATACAACGTTCTGCAGGCTTTTTCTTTGAGTGCATTCAGTGCCATATTAAAGTTTCCAGATTTTTTGTAATTTTTTGTGTGTTCAAGTTGAATTTATATTTGTGTTTCTGACATGTGGGTTTTTTCTGGAAAATCATGATTTTTAGAAGAGGTTTGGAACCACTTAGACTCTTCCTAGATCTGGCCACCCGGCCAAACTGAGCATTCGGGGAAGAAGGGCCTTGGTCAGGGAGATGACCAAGAACCTGATGGTCACTCTGACAGAGCTCCAGAGTTCCTCTGTGGAGATGGGAGAACCTTCCAGAAAAACAACCATCTCTGCAGCACTCCACCAATCAGGCCTTTATGGTAGAGTGGCCAGATGGAAGCCACTCCTCAGTAAAAGGCATATGCCATTCTGCTTGGAGTTTGCCAAAAGGCACCTAAAGGACTCGCAGACCATGAGAAACAAGATTCCCTGGTCTGATGAAACCAAGATTGAACTCTTTGCCCTGAATGCCAAGCGTCACGTCTGGAGGAAACCTGGCACCATCCTTACGGTGAAGCATGGTGGTGGCAGCATCATGCTGTGGGGGTTTTTCCAGCGGCAGGGAACTAGAAAGTAGTACAGGGATTGAGGGAAAAGATGACGGAGAAAAGTACAGAGAGATCCTTGAATTAAAACCTGCCTCCAGAGCGCTCAGGACTTCAGACTGAGGTGAATGTTTCACCTTCCAAGCAGGACAACGACCCGAAGCACATCAGCCAAGACACAACGCAGGAGTGGCTTCGGGACAAGTCTCTGAATGTGCCTTGAGTGGCCAGCCAAAACTCGGACTTTGAACCCGATCAAACATCTCTGGAGAGACCTGAAAATAGCTGTGCAGCAACGCTCCCCATCCAACCTGACAGAGCTTGAGAGGTCTACAGAGAAGAAGGGAGAATACTCCTAAATACAGGTGTGCTTAGCTTGGCAGCGTCATACCCAAGAAGACTCGAGGCCGTAATCTCCTGCAAAGGTGGCTTCAACAAAGTACTGAATAAAGAAGTCTTATGTGCATGTTTATTTATAAATTAGAAACATTTTCTAAAAACCTCTGTTTTTGCTTTGTCCATTATGTGGTATTCTGTGTAGATTGGAGAGGGGGAAAACAATTTGAAAAATTTTAGAATAAGGCTGTAATGTAAAATCATGTGGGAAAAGTCAAGAGGGTCTGATGCTTTCCGATGGCTGTACCTCTCTCTCTGCTCTGAGTCTAGGCTCTCTCTTGCCTTCTTGTGTGATCAGATGGTCTCTGAGGTCATCATATGGCAGCTGTCACAACTTCTTCTCATGCTCCTCTCTTGTTGTGATCAAGATGGTCTCTGAGGCCATCATACTGGCATGTAACACTCTCTCATCTTGCTCCTCTCTTGGTTGTGTGATAGATGGTCTCTGAGGTCATCATATGGACAGCTGTACTCGCCCTTACGGCTCCTTTAATACAGTATGCCCTAATAACGCATAGGCTTACCTCATGCGCTCTCTTGTTTGTGATCACTGGTCTCTGAGGTCCATCATTATGCTGTCACTGCCCCTACCCTCCCTCTGGCTCCTCCGTACTTCTTGTTGTGTCTTCAGGATGGAGTGTACCTCTGCTTCTCTGCCCTCTCTTGTGTGTGCATCAGATGGTCTCTGAGGTCATCATATGGCACTGTCCTCTCTCTCTGCCCTTCTCTTGTTGCTGTGATCTCTGAGGTCATCATATGGCAGTGTACCTCTCTCTCTGCTCTCTCTTGTTGTGTCAGATGGTCTCTGAGGTCCATCATAGGCACTGTACCTCTCTCTCTGCCTCTCTCTTGTTGTGATCAGATGGTCTCTGAGGTCATCATATGGCACTGTACCTCTCTCTCTGCCCCTCTCTTTGTTGTGTCAGATGGTCCTGAGTCATGCATAGCAACTGTACCTCTCTCTCTGCCCCTCTCTTGTTGTGGTCAGATGGTCTCTGAGTCGGTCAATCATATGGCCGTCTCCCTGCCTACCTGTGGCTTCGATACCTTCGCTCTCTCTTGTGTGTCAGGATGGTCTCTTGAGGTCATCATAACTGGCACTGTACCTCTCTCTCTGCTCCTCTCTTGTTGTGTTCAGATGGTCTCTGAGGTCATCATATGGCACTGTACCTCTCTCTCTGCTCCTCTCTTGTTGTGATCAGATGGTCTCTGAGGTCATCATATGGCACTGTACCTCTCTCTCTGCTCCTCTCTTGTTGTGCTCGATGGTCTCTGAGGTCATCATATGGCACTGTACCTCTCTCTCTGCCCTCTCTTGTTGTGCTCAGATGGTCTCTGAGGTCATCATATGGCACTGTACCTCTCTCTCTGCTCCTCTCTTGTTGTGCTCAGATGGTCTCTGAGGTCATCATATGGCACTGTACCTCTCTCTCTGCCTCTCTCTTGTTGTGATCAGATGGTCTCTGAGGTCATCATATGGCACTGTACCTCTCTCTCTGCCCCTCTCTTGTTGTGCTCAGATGGTCTCTGAGGTCATCATATGGCACTGTACCTCTCTCTCTGCCCCTCTCTTGTTGTGATCAGATGGTCTCTGAGGTCATCATTTGTCTGACTCAGTTTGTCCATTCTGCTGTCCAATTTAGCAATAGTGTTTCTGCTCTCCTCCTGAACTGTTTCATCTCTTCTTTAAGTTTCTGGACAGTGTCATCCTCTTGAAGCTTGTTCTCTCTGAGTTAATGACTAGTTAGAGTGCAGTTCAACTGCAGTTATTCTGCTGCAGTTCACAGCATTCTTATCGGCAGACTCAATAGCCTTGGTTTCTCAATGATTGCCTCGCCTAGTTCAGCAACTACTTCTCTGATAGAGTTAAGTGTGTCAAATCGGAGGGCCTGTTGTCCGGACCTCTGGCAGTCTCTATGGGGTGCCAACAGGGTTCAAATTCGGCGACTCTTTTCTCCGTATATATCAAGATGTCGCTCTTGCTGCTGGTGATTCCTGATCCACCTCTACGCAGACGACACCATTCGGTATACATCTGGCCCTTCTTTGGACACTGTTCAACTAACCTCCAACGAGCTTCAATGCCATACAACTCTCCTTCTGTGGCCTCCAATTGCTTTTAAACTCTTGTAAAACTAAGTCATGCTTTTCAACCAATCGCTGCCCGCACCCACCGCCTGACTAACATCACTACTCTGGACGGTTCTGACTTAGAATATGTGGACAACTACAAATACCTAGGTGTCTGGTTAGACTGTATAACTCTCCTTCCAGACTCACATAAAGCATCTCCCAATCCAAATTAATTAGAATCGGCTTCCTATTTCCAACAAAGCCTCCTTCACTATCCTCCTACCGTACTGACCTTCCGTGCGATCCTGACTTCGGCGATGTCATTTACAAAATAGCCTCCAACACTCTACTCAGCAAATTGGATGAGTCTATCACAGTGCCATCCGTTTTGTCACCAAAGCCCATATACTACCCACCACTGGACCTTATGCTCTCGTTGGCTGGCCCTCACTACATATTCGTCGCCAAACCCACTGGCTCCAGGTCATCTATAAGTCTTTGCTAGGTAAAGCCCCACCTTATCTCATCTCACTGGTCACATATGCAACACCCACCGGTGCACGCGCTCCAGCAGGTATATTTCACTGGTCCTCCCTAAAGCCAACACTTCCTTTGGCTGCCATTCCTTCCATTCTCTGCTGCCAATGACTGGAAATTGCAAAAAATCTCTGAAGCTGGAGCTTATATCTCCCTCTCTAACTTTAAGCATCAGCGTCAGAGCAGCTACGATCACTGCACCTGTACATAGCCAACCTGTAAATAGCACACCCAACTACCTCGTCCCCATATTGTTATTTATCTTCTTGCTCTTTTGCACCCCAGTATCTCTATTTGCAACACATCATCTGCACATCTATCACTCCCAGTGTAATTTACTAAATTGTAATTATTGTGCCTCTATGGCTATTTATTGCCGTACTTCCCTACTCTTCTACATTTGCACACACTGTATAATAGATTTTTCTATTGTATTATTGACTGTATGTTTGTTTATTCCATGTGTAACTCTGTGTGTTGTTTGTGTCGCACTGCTTGGCTTTATCTTGGCCAGGTCGCAGTTTGTTAAAATGAGAACTTGTTCTCAACTGGCCTTCCTGGTTAAATAAAGGTGAAATATTTGACATTTTTAATTACTGCATCCAAAATACCACAGTTGACTGCAGTTACTGCACTTTTACTGCAGTTTAAAAACTGCAATATTTTTTTGTATGGGTCTCTTTTTTGAGAAAGAGAAATGGTTGCAAATCACCCTTTTCCAAATGTMCCCTTGTTTGGTATTACATATTAAATTTGCTCTTGTTTTGCAACTGGTAAGATCTGCAAACAGGCGTTAATGGTTCTGTCATCAAACCGTTTAAACTTTTCTTAGCTTTCTCTGTCTGGATGTCTGGTGGGTAAACAATTTCCATAGCAACACTGGTGGTGTTYGCCACAACGTTGTAATTGAAGCCTACCTTTTCCAAAACAGTGTTGTTTCTTTGTATTATTGTCTCTAGTGTCTTTAGAGAACTGTATTACTTTGATGTCTTTTGTTTTCTGTCCTTCTTTTGTCTTTTCTATTGTGCTGTTAACTAGCTAAAACATGTTGTTAGCTAGCTAGCTTCTTTTAGGAGAGTCCCTAGCAACTGCTTAGCAACTGGTAAACAATCCAGCCTAGCTAACTACACAGTGTTTCCTGGGGAAGTTACCAGGGAAATGATTACGGGTGGCACTTCCGGGCGGAAGTAGCGAAGTACTGAGTTGACCGGTGGTATTTTTTGGTTTAAGAAGCTAGCCAACTGGCATAAGCAACAATAAGATATTAATTCGCTAGATTGAAGTGTTGAAGTGTTACGGAGTTCGGGGTTGTACATACAACCAGACAAAACTTAATGATTGGCTTATATTGGAGTGCTTCGATCATATACCTAAAACTAAAACAGAATGTTCCTGTCAGAGATGGTAGTTTCCATCGCCTCCCAAATGACGACGAAGCGAAAAGAAATTGGRTCAAAAACTTAAACTTAAAAAAAAAAAGTGTACGTTTGCTCGTTTCACGTTGTTGATAAGACGCCAACGCAGGATAACCCACAATCAGGGTCTGATAGCTTCTAGTCAGGGTCTGATAGCTTCTAGTCAGGGTCTGATAGCTTCTAGTCAGGGTCTGATAGCTTCTAGTCAGCGGTCTAGATAGCTTTCAGTCAGTGATCCAGGGTCTTGATAGCTTCTAGTCAGATTTATGTTAAACGCTTTATAATTGTAAACACTGAGTCAGTTGGTAGGCTACCTGACATTAGAAATATGATACATATTGTGTAAACTTAATCCATGATTATTCTTAGGTAATTCTTCTATTAATATAATTATAAAGGATCTGCCATGTGGCAGGTGACCTGAAATGTTTACCTGCCACAGCCAACATTTACCCTGTATTTGGCAGGGTTCATTTCATTCCCTGTTCTAGCTAATAGATACAGAATATTTTTTAGAAAATATTAAACCTAGTCTATGTATCCCACTGGGTTTAGAGTGCTTATTTGCAGTAGAGAATAGTCTGATAAACGCTATAAGTAAGGCACTGGGAGTTTTTTTAAAGTATCCCTAATTTGTGTATTAGCTTTTCCAGATCCTTACCAAATAACCTCATAAACTAATCATATATATTCATATTCAATTAATCATATATATTCATATTTAACTAATCATATATATTCATATTTAACTAATCATATATATTCATATTCAATTAATCATCTATATTCATATTTAACTAATCATATATATTCATATTCAACTAATCATATATATTCATATTCAATTAATCATCTATATTCATATTTAACTAATCATATATATTCATATTTAACTAATCATCTATACTCATATTTAACTAATCATCTATATTCATATTTAACTAATCATCTATATTCATATTCAACTACTCATCACCTGCAGATGAGCCTGGTGTGGTGAAGGTTTCTGAGGAGCCAGGTCCTAATTTCAAAGACCTTCCATGATGCCCAAACACAGTGGTCAGACCCAGCAATGGAGGACCCCACCTACTCTATAGGACCTATTATCACATGTGGCATGACGACCTCACCAGCCCCCTGAGAGGTCACCGTCTGTTGCCGATGTTACATTGAAAGATGATGCAGACAGTCTGCTGTACACAGTGGATTCCACGACTAGAATTCAACACTCTTGTTGTGTCTCGCTTACAAGGTTTTGCCTCCCACATGATCAACGGTGTCCGGTTGTTGACCGYATTCTGTTGACACTAAATGAAACTTAGACCGAACTTTGTTATAGCTGATTTAGCAAGACGCTTCTCAAAAGGTCACCCGGGTCAGGTCGGTAAAACATTGAAATCCTGGATAGATGTCCTATCTCATTCCACGGCTGCCTTGTGAGACGATACTATGCCACAGGTTTTWCGGGAAAATTGTAAAACACAACTTGTGTTAATGACTGCACAGAACGTGTTTTGCACAAGGCAAAAAAAAAAATCTGTCCTAAAGAACTGACTCTTACAGTCACTGCTATTCCAGTAGTACTGTAAAATGTCTAGTTGCATCTGCTCCGTCGGGAATGGTTATTGGTCATTTTCAGAGGCTAATACATTTACATTTACATTTAAGTCATTTAGCAGACGCTCTTATCCAGAGCGACTTACAAATTGGAAAGTTCATACATATTCATCCTGGTCCCCCCGTGGGGAATGAACCCACAACCCTGGCGTTGCAAGCGCCATGCTCTACCAACTGAGCCACARGGGACCACCACTAATGGTGGGAAATGTAGCGATAGGGTCATACCACAGAACTGAAGGTTTCTCGGACCATTTGCCCTGCTGTAGATGGGGTGACCATGACTCGCTAGAGGAACGGAATGGACCCTTCGTCTTAGCAGCATTTACACGCGAGCAATGCCAGTTGACAAACGAGCAGGTCACTGGCACARGACACACTTGCTAGTGTCCGTATCCATGTGGAACGAGCAACAAGGCGTCTTTAAGGTGTACGAGATTCTCTCACAAACTGTGCTCTATTAGTTTGGTTCCCTAATATTGACAACATACTTAACATTTGTGCAGCTCTTGTAAATCTGAGAGGAGAGATTATTTCTAACAAGTAGACACGATGTCTATCGACATGCACTGATCGTTTATGTATTCCAGAAATGTACATCACTTGTTTTAAGTCGTTGTTTTATGTCGTTGTTTTATGTCGTTGTTTTATGTCATTGTTTTATGTAATTGTTTTAAGTCATTGTTTTAAGTCATTGTTTTGTCATTTGTTTTGTCAGCTCACCCAACTGCCTATTTTAACTGCTTCTGTGCTATGAAAAAATAAACTGGTGAGAGATCATTACACTGTGTTTGTGTAGGTATATCTCTTATAAATAAATTCTCTAATGTATTAGTATCTTATGTATTATTTAATAATAATATTTATTAAAACAGTACTTCATGAAGTAAGTGTACGCTCAAACTAATTGAATTGTGTTTGTCCACCATATTCCATCTAATGCCCCCCCCATTTACTTAAAGAGCTCCAGGTACTTTGGGCAGAAATGTATCTTCCTTTCAGCCAAATCATCAGCCAACCGAGGTAGCATGTGTAAAAAAAAAAACTAGAACTTCTGCATCTGTGTCGTCTTTATCAAATGGAATGTCTACTTCTATGTGCTCACCTGGTGTCCAGACGACCAGCTTGCAGTTCTGTAGGCTCGGGCACATCATGGTCACTTGGTGTCCAGACGACCAGCTTGCAGCTCTGTAGGCTCGGGCACATCATGGTCACTTGGTGTCCAGGCGACCAGCTTGCTTGCAGCTCTGTAGGCTCGGGCACATCATGGTCACCTGGTGTCCAGACGACCAGCTTGCAGCTCTGTAGGCTCGGGCACATATGGTCCTTGGTGTCAGGCGACAGCTTGCAAGCTCTGTAGGCTCGGGCACATCATGGTCACTTGGTGTCCAGACGACCAGCTTGCAGCTCTGTAGGCTCGGGCACATCATGGTCACTTGGTGTCCAGGCGACCAGCTTGCTTGCAGCTCTGTAGGCTCGGGCACATCATGGTCCATGGTGTCCAGACGACCAGCTTGCAGCTCTGTAGGCTCGGGCATATATGGTCACCTGGTGTCCAGGCGACCAGCTTGCAGCTCTGTAGGCTCGGGCACATCATGGTCACCTGGGACCAGGCGACCAGCTTGCAGATCTGTAGGCTCGGGCACATCATGGTCACCTGGTGTCCAGGCGACCAGCTTGCAGCTCTGTAGGCTCGGGCACATCATGGTCACTTGTGTCCAGACGACCAGCTTGCAGCTCTGTAGGCTCGGGCACATCATGGACACTTGGTGTCCAGGTGACCAGCTTGCAGTTCTGTACGCTCGGGCACATCATGGTCACTTTGTGTCCAGACGACCAGCTTGCAGCTTGTAGGCTCGGGCACATCATGGTCACTTTGTGTCCAGACGACCAGCTTGCAGCTCTGTAGGCTGGGCACATCATGGTCACTTGGTGTCCAGACGACCAGCTTGCAGCTCTGTAGGCTCGGGCACATCATGGTCACTTTGTGTCCAGACGACCAGCTTGCAGCTCTGTAGGCTCGGGCCATCATGGTCACTTGGTGTCCAGGCGACCAGCTTGCAGTTCTGTAGGCTCGGGACATCATGGTCACTTGGTGTCCAGGCGACCAGCTTGCAGTTCTGTAGGCTCGGGCACATCATGGTCACTTGGTGTCCAGACGACCAGCTTGCAGCTCTGTAGGCTCGGGCATATCAAAGTCACTTGGTGTCCAGGCGACCAGCTTGCAGTTCTGTAGGCTCGGGCACATCATGGTCACCTGGTGTCCAGGCGACCAGCTTGCAGCTCTGTAGGCTCGGCAATCATGGTCACTTTGTGTCCAGACGACCAGCTTGCAGCTCTGTAGGTCGGGCACATATGGTCACTTTGTGTCCAGACGACCAGCTTGCAGCTCTGTAGGCTCGGGCACATCATGGTCACTTGGTGTCCAGACACCAGCTTGCTTGCAGCTCTGTAGGCTCGGGCACATCATGGTCACCTGGTGTCCAGACGACCAGCTTGCAGCTCTGTAGGCTCGGGCACATCATGGTCACTTTGTGTCCAGACGACCAGCTTGCAGCTCTGTAGGCTCGGGCACATCATGGTCACTTTGTGTCCAGACGACCAGCTTGCAGCTCTGTAGGCTCGGCACAATCATGGTCACTTGGTGTCCAGACCACAGCTTGCTGCAGCTCTGTAGGCTCGGGCACATCATGGTCACTTGGTGTCCAGACCACCACGCTTGCTTGCAGCTCTGTAGGCTCTGGGGCACATCATGGTCACTTGTTCCAGACCACCAGTGCTGCAGTTGTAGCCGGCCATAGGTCACTTGGTGTCGACCACCAGCTTGCTTGCAGCTCTGTAGGCTCGGGCACATCATGGACACGTGTGTCTGAAAGAAGGAAAAGAAAGCACATTGCCACAAAAATTTTGATTAGTTTGAGTTTACAATACAGTGTTCAATACTTGTAATAATACAGCTAATAATCTTTTTTCTTCAAATTTTTTTTACCCACCTGACTGTAGTATCCATCTTTTCCTTTGGGGTGATTAGTACTGTCCAGCATCCAAGCTTTTGATGTCACCATTTGGGGCGACTGTCAGAGATGTGTAACTCTTGAAGGGGCACTTGATCTCAAGGAGCTGTGTTGCATCTAGGATCCCATCCGGCTGGCTCCCAACCAAGGATCCCATCTAGGCTGGTCCTACCAAGGATCCCATCTGGGCTGACTCCAACAAGGACCATCTAGGCTGGCTCCAACCAAGGATCCCTCTAGGCTGGCTCCCAACAAAGGATCCATCTAGGCTGGCTCCCAACCGAGGATCCCATCTAGGCTGGCTCCCTACCAAGGATCCCATCTGGCTGGCTCCCAACCGAGGATCCAATCTAGCTGGCTCTACAAGATCCCTCTGGGCTGGCTCCCTACCAGGATCCCATCTAGGCAGGCTCCCTACCAAGGATCCCATCTAGGCTGGCTCCCAACCGAGGATCCAATCTAGGCTGGCTCCTACCAAGGATCCCATCTAGGCTGGCTCCCACCAAGGATCCATCTAGGCTGGCTCCCTACCAAGGATCCATGGGCTGGCTCCCACCAAGGATCCCATCTAGGCTGGCTCCCTACCAAGGATCCCATCTAGGCTGGTCCTACCAAGGACCATCTGGTTGGCTCCCTACCAAGGATCCTACAAGGATCCCTCGGGCTGGCTCCTACAAGGTCCATTAGGCTGGTCCCTACCAAGGATTCCATCTAGGCTGGTTAAAGGATCCCATCTAGGTGGCTCCCTAACAAGGATCCCATCTAGGCTGGCTCCCTACAAGGATCCATCTAGGCTGGCTCCCTACCAAAGATTCCATCTAGGCTGGCTCCCTAACAAGGATCCATCTAGGCTGGCTCTACGTGTGTGTGACGTGTGTGTGTGTGTGTGGGTTGGCCTCTGAAACACAGGTTTAAAACCCACTTTTCAACCTTTCTCTGTTATTCAACAGTGTAGTGGACAGTTTTTCAACCTTTCTCTGTTATTCATTCAGTGTAGAGGACACCTTTTCAACCCTTCTCTGTTATTCAACAGTGTATTGGACAGCGTTTCAACAGCCCCCCCCCCACCCTGCCGTCCGTCAGTATGTCTGCCTCGCTCTCTTACTGTCTGGCTGGCTAGCTGTCTGTCTGGCTTTTGGTCTGTCTGTCTGGCTGGTTTTTGTTTGTCTGTCTGGCTGGCTGGCTGGCTGGCTCTTTTGTCTGTCTGGCTGCCTGTCTGGTTGGCTGTCTGGCTTTCTGGCTGGCGGCTGGCTTTCTGTCTGCATGGCTTCTTGTCTGTCTGGCTGGCTAGCTGTCTGTTGGCTTTTATCTGGCTGGCTGGCTGGCTTTCTGTTTGTCTGGCTGCTGTCTGGCTGTCTCTTCTGTCTGTCTGCGTCTGTCTGTTGGTGTCTGGCTTGTTGGCTGCTGGCTGTGCCTGGCTGTCTGGTCGGTGGCTGCCTGCTGTTTGTTGGCTGCCTGTCTGGTTGGCTGGCTGCCTGTCTGGCTTTTGTCTGTCTGGCTTTCTGTCTCTCTGTCTGGCTGCCAGTCTGTCTGGCTGCCTGTCTGTCTGACTGCCTGTCTGTCTGGGTGTCTGCCTGGCTTGTCTGGCTGGTTGTGAAAGGGGGTTGTGTGTGTCTGCCATTGAAGCGTACGTATCTGCCTGTGTACTACTGTTGTTACCTGGTAAGTACTGCGTGCATGTCTACCTGTGTACATGTCTACTGTGTGCATGTCTACCTGTGTACATGTTACCTGCGTGCATGTCTACCTGTGTACATGTCTACCTGCGTGCATGTCTACTGTGTACATGTCTACCTGTGTACATGTCTACCTGCGTGCATGTCTGCTGTGTAATGTCTATTGTTTGGTACATGTCTACCTGTGCATGTCTACTGCGTGATGTCTACCTGTGTACATGTCTACCTGCGTGCATGTCTACCTGTGTACATGTCTACTGGTCTTTACCTGTGTACATGTCTACCTGCGTGCATGTCTACCTGTGTACATGTCTACCTGTGTACATGTCTACCTGTGTACATGTCTACTGCGTGCATGTCTACTGTGTACATGTCTACCTGTGTATGTCTACTGGTAATGTCTACTGTGTATGTAGCATGTCTACCTGCGATGTCTATGCGTGGTCTACCTGCGTGCATGTCTACTGCGTGATGTCTACCTGTGTACATGTCTACCTGCGTACATGTCTACCTGCGTGCATGTCTACCTGTGTACATGTCTACCTGCGTACATGTCTACTCTGCGTACATGTCTACCTGGTACATGTCTACCTGCGTGCATGTCTACCTGCGTACATGTCTACCTGTGTACATGTCTACCTGTGACATGTCTACCTGTGTGCATGTCTACCTGCGTGCATGTCTACCTGCGTGCATGTCTACCTGCGTGCATGTCTACCTGCGTGCATGTCTACCTGCGTACATGTCTACCTGCGTCATGTCTACCTGCGTGCATGTCTACCTGCGTACATGTCTACTGTGTACATGTCTACCTGTGTCATGTCTACCTGTGTAATTTACTGCGTGATGTCTACCTGCGTGCATGTCTACTGCGTGCATGTTACCTGCGTATCTTACTGTGCTCTGTGTACATGCTACCTGTGTACATGTTACCTGCGTGCATGTCTACCTGTGTGCATGTTACCTGCGTACATGTCTACCTGTGTAATGTCTACCTGTGTACATATGGTAACCTGTGTACATGTCTACTGTGTGATGTTCCCTGCGTACATGTCTACCTGCGTACATGTCTACCTGTGTACATGTTACCTGTGTACATGTCTACCTGCGTCATGTCTACCTGCGTGCCTACCTCACACTATTGTAGCCCATGTCATACTTGTGCGTGTGACTGTTTCCTCGTTCTAAGACCCCGTGATCAGCCAGTGTCTGTGTTCTGTTCTGCTGTCTATCATTGGTAATGGAAGTGACTAGCTGTGACTAGCAGTGACTAGTATACTGACTGTGTGACTAGTGACTGAGACTACTGTGACTAGTATGACTAGCTGTGACTGCAGTACTAGTATACTACTAGCTGTGACTAGTATACTGACTAGCTGTACTAGCATGCTAGTACTGACTAGTGGACTATATACTGACTAGCTGTGACTAGCAGTGACTAGTATACTGACTAGCTGCTAGTATACTGACTAGTGTGACTGCAGGACTAGTATGACTAGCTGTGATAGTAACTGACTAGCTGTGCAGCAGTGACTAGTATACTGACTAGTCGCTACATAACAGAGCAGAAGACAAGCTGCCTCCCAAATGGCCTGTACGGTTTCTGCTCAAATGAAGTGCATTATAGGGAATTTGGAATAAAGCTCTGTTATTTTCTTTAAACAATGTGACTCCTCCATCTCACACAAATTACTGGCTGCTGAAGCCTGATGGATGTTCGTGTACGTGTGTGTGTAGTGTGTGTACGTGTGTGTGTGTGTGTGGTGTGTGTGTGTGTGTGTGTGTGTGGTGTGTGTGTTGTGTTGTGTGTGTGTGGTGTGTGTGTGTGGTGTGTGTGTGTGTGTGTGTGTGTGTGTGTGTGTGTGTGTGTGTGTACGTGTGTGTACGTGTTTGTACGTGTGTGTGTGGTGTGTGTGTGTGTGTACGTGTGTGTGTGTGTGTTGTGTGTACGTGTGTGTACGTGTGTGTGACGTGTGTGTGGGTTGGCCTCTGAAACACAGGTTTAAAACCACTTTTCAACCCTTCTCTGTCATTCAACAGTGCAGTGGACAGTTTTTCAACCCTTCTCTGTTATTCAACAGTGTAGAGGACACCTTTTCAACCCTTCTCTGTTATTCAACAGTGTATTGGACAACGTTTCAACCCCCCCGTCCGCCCGTCCGTCCGTCAGTATGTCGCCACACCTCCACTCCAGCTCTAAGAGGTGTCTTTTTTTCTATCTGTGTTTGAGAAAAACGATCAATACCAGACAAAGGCAAGGAGAGAAAGGAGAAACACAATTGCTTATTGACAGAACTCAACGTCTGGACCAATAGAAGTCTGAAAGACGACAGCTTAGGGCTTAGTGACTGGTGAGGAAAGAGAGATACAGAGAGAGAGAGACTGAGAGAAATCTGCAAAAAATATCCTCCGTGTACAGRGTAAAACYCCAAAATAATGCATGCAGAACAAAATTGGGCTGAATCACGCTAATTATCAAAATCCAGAAAAGAGCCGTTAAATTCTACAACCACATTAAAAGGAAGCGATTCCCAAACCTTCTATAACTAAGCAAGCTGGTCCTGGGGCTCTGTTCACAAACACAAAACAGACCCCTCAGAGCCCCAGGACAGCAACACAATTATAACCCAACCGAAATATGAGAAAACAAAAAGATAATTACTTGACACATTGGAAAGAATTTACCAAAAAACATAGCAAASTAGAATGCTATTTGGCCCTAAACAGAGAGTACACGGTGGCAGAATACCTGACCACTGTGACTGACCCAAACTTAAGGAAAGCAGTGAGCATAGCCTTGCTATTGAGAAAGGCCGCTGTAGGCAGACCTGGCTCTCAAGGGAAGACAGGCTATGTGCAACACTGCCCACAAAATGAGGTGGAAACTGAGCTGCACTTCCTAACCTCCTGCCAAATGTATGACCATATTAGAGAGACATATTTCCCTCAGATTACACAGATCCACAAAGAATTTTGAAAACAAACTCAGTTTTGATAAACTCACATATCTATTGGGTGAAATACCACAGTGTGACATCACAGCAGCAAGATGTGTGACCTGTTGCCACAAGAAAAGGGCAACCAGTGAAGAACAAACACCATTGTAAACACAACAATATTTATATGTTTATTTATCTTCCCTTTTTTACTTTAACTATTTGCACATAATTGACATTTGAAATGCGTTTTTTTGATTTTCTCCTCTTTTGTTTTATCTATTTCACTTGCTTTGGCAATGTAAACATAATTGCCTTCGGAAATTATTCAGACCCCTTGGATTTTCCACATTTTGTTATGTTCCAGCTGTAACGGCTTCCTTCCTGGATGAAGGAGAGGACCAAAATGCAGCGCGGTTATTGTTCAACATGTTTAATAATAATTAATAAACTGTGAACATTAACAAATAACAAAATAACAATCGTGAAAGCCGAGACAGTCCTATCTGGTGCAGAATACAACACAGAGACAGGAACCAATCACCCACAAAAATCCCCACACACAAAACAAGCCTCCTATATATGATTCTCAATCAGGGACAACGATTACCAGCTCCCTCTGATTGAGAACCATATTAGGCTGGACACAGAAACAGACAAACTAGACACACAACATAGAATTCCACCCAGCTCACGTCCTGACCAACACTAAACACAGCAAAACACATAATAACTCTGGTCAGGACGTTACAGTACCCCCCTCCTGAGGTGCGGACTCCGAACGCACCCCTACAACTCAAGAGGAGGGTCTGGGTGGGCATCTTGTCCGCGGTGGCGGCTCCGGCGCAGGACGAGGACACCACTCCACCACTGTCTTTGTCCCCCTCCTTAGCGTCCTTTGAGTGGCGACCCTCGCCCACGACCTTGGCCTAAGATCCTCCCAAGGCCCCCACATGATTTGAGGAGGTAGCTCAGGACAGAGAGGTAGCTCAGGACAGAGAGGTAGCTCAGGACAGAGAGGTAGCTCAGGACAGAGAGGTAGCTCAGGACAGAGAGGTAGCTCAGGACAGAGAGGTAGCTCAGGACAGAGGGGCAGCTCTTGGGCTGAGTGGCAGCTCTGGGCTGAGTGGGCAGCTTGGCTGAGTGGCAGTGTCTGAGGTGAGTGGCTCGGCTGAGGCGGCTCCGGACTGAGTGCGGCTCGGACTGAGTGGCGGCTCCGGACTGAGTGGCGGCTCCGGACTGAGTGGCGGCTCCGGACTGAGTGGCGGCTCCGACTGAGTGGCGGCTCCGGACTGTAGGGCGGCTCATGACTGTAGGGCGGCTCAATGACTGTAGGGCGGCTCATACTGTAGGGCGGCTCATGACTGTAGGGCGGCTCATAGACGTCTGTGGCGGCTCTGGCGGCTCCTGACTGGCTGGCGGTTCTGGCGGCTCCTGACTGGCTGGCGGCTCTGGCGGCTCCTGACTGGCGGGCGGCTCTGGCGGCTCCCTGACTGACGGACGGCTCTAGCGGCTCCTGACTGAGGACGCTCTAGCAGCCCTGACTGACGCACGGCTCTAATGGCTCGGGACAGACGGGCGGCTCTGAAGGCTCGTGGCAGACGGATGGCTCAGATGGCGCTGGGCAGACGGATGGCTCAGACGGCGCTGGGCAGACGAGCAGTTCAGGCAGCTCAGATGGCGCTGGGCAGACGAGCAGTGCAGGCGGCGTTAGGGCAGGCAGGCAGTACAGACGGTGCTGAGCAGACGAGCAGTGCAGGCGGCGTTGGGCAGACGGCCGACTCTGACCTGCTGAGGCGCACAGTAGGCCTGGTGCGTGGTGCCGGAACTGGTGGTATGGGACTGGAGACAAGCACCTTAAGGCTAGTGCGGGGAGCAGGAACAGGGCACACTGGTTTCTCAAAGCGCACTATAGGCCTGGTGCGTGGTGTGCCGGAACTGGTGGTACGGACTGAGGGCACGGCACCTCAGGGCGAGTGCGGGGAGAAGGAACAGTGCGTACAGGGCTCTGGAGACGCACAGGAGGCTTGGTGCGTGGTGCCGGATCTGAAGGTACTGGGCTGGAGACACGCACCACAGGGAGAGTGCGTGGAGGAGGAACAGGGCTCTGGAGACGCACTGGAAGCCTGGTGCGTGGTGTCGGCGACTGATGGTACTGGGCTGGGGCGGGAAGGTGGCGCCGATATACCGGACCGTGCAGGCGTACTGGCTCCCTTGAGCACTGAGCCTGCCCACCTTACCTGGTTGAATGCTCCCCGTAGCCCGTCCAGTGCGGGGAGGTGGAATAACCCGCACTGGGCTGTGTAGGCGAACCGGGGAAACCATTCGTAAGGCTGGTGCCATGTACACCGGCCGAGGAGGTGTACTGGAGGCCAGATATGTTGAGCCGGCTTCATGGCACTTGGCTCAATGCTCATTGCTAGCCCGCCCAGTGCGGGGAGGTGTGAATAACCGCGCACCGGGCTATGCACACGTACAGGAGACACCGTGCGGCTCTTCCGCATAACACGGTGTCTGCCCGTACTCCCGCTCTCCACGGTAAGCATGGGAAGTGGGCGCAGGTTTCCTACCTGCCCTCGCGCCACACTACCCTTTAACCCCCCCCCAATAATATTTTTGGGTGAGCCTCTCGTGTTCCAGCCACTCTGCTTGCAAGCGCTCATAATGGCCGCCTCTCCGGCTTTTGATGCCTCCCAGCTCCGCTTTGGGGCGGCGACACTCCTCTGGCTCTGCCCAGGGTCCTTCTCTCGTCTAGAAATCTCCTCCCATGTCCATTCCCTCTTGTACCACTGCTGCTGGTGCTGCTGCCCGTTTTCCACGCTGCTTGGTCCGGGTTTGGTGGGTGATTCTGTAACGGCTTTCTTCCTGGGATGAAGGAGAGGACCAAAATCCAGCGCGGTTATTGTTCAATCGATGTTTAATAATAAATCTATAATGTGTAACATTTAACAAATAAAGCGAAGTATATACAAACGTGAATACAAGACCGAGACAGGCACTGGGACAAACAACACAGGAGACAGAAACAATCACCCACAAAATCCCAACACAAAACAAGCCTCTATATATGATTCTCAATCAGGGACAACGATTACCAGCTGCTCTCTGATTGAGAACCATATTAGGCTGGACACAGAACAGACCAAACTAGACAACACAACATAGAATTCCACCCAGCTCACGTCCTGACCAACACTAAACAAGCAAAAACACATAATAACTCTGGTCAGGACGTTACACACCAGCCTTATTCTAAAATTGATTCAATTGGTTTTTTTAATGACAAAGCAAAAACTGGTTTTTAGAAATGTTTGATAATTTATATTTTTTTTTAACGGAATATCACATGTACATAAGTTTCCAGACCCCTTTACTCAGTACTTTGTTGAAGCACCTTTGGCAGCGATTACAGGCTGTGGCGGAAGAATCAGAATTAGTTGGGTAACATAGATAATTAAGATGTCTTATCTGCATAATATGCTAATGTGATATACTTGGTCATTAGAAATGTATTCCTTTGGACTCTGGTGTTGGCAGTTGCACTTCTTCCCTCACCTGGGGCTCAGTCACCTGGTGCTCAGTCACCTGGGGCTCAGTCACCTGGGGCTCAGTCACCTGGGGATCATTCACCTGGGGCCCAGTCACCTGGGGCTCAGTCACCTGAGGCTCAGTCACCTGGGGCCCAGAGAGGGGGGAGGTCAGGCTTGTCTTTCACATGTCCCTGGAGCTATGCAGAATATCAGAAAGGGAAGAGGACAGAATGGAACATTGTCTTCATATGTGAATGTGTCTTTACCTATTCTTAAACCATGTGAAGGGATGGCGTGATTTATGGGGAACCAATTACTTGTCTCCACAATGTCTGTGCGCTAGTCACTCCCTCCTTTTCCCATTGGGGGGAGGTGTATGGCAGTGTCTGGAAACATTGTATGTCATCTCTGATCTTACACTTATCCTGGGATAGTGTATGACCTACTCCCCTCAGTGAGCTTGTCCAGAAGTAGGGTCAAGAGGGGGTTTACTTGAGATGGGAGTATCTAGAGTTGACAATTGATATATGCCATTGAATGAGTTGGTGTTTTTGTACTATGAAGTACCAGGAACGAGATTAGAACCTCGTCTGAGGGACCAAACTGAACGATAATTTATAGCGAATGCTTTCTGGCTATGGGATACTCCTCTCTCAAGTAAAAGTCTTCTTTGTGAACTGTTCCTAATATCTGTGGTTTGTCATGTCAAAGGGGGGTGGATCTTTGCTATAAAAGATCTCGGTAGCCATTGTGTTGACACTCTCAACGGTTCATTAGAAATGGCGAATCGTTGAAAGTCAAATGCTAATGCAAAGCTCTTATTATTAAAGATGTAGTTGAAGTATAACTCTGACTGGTGTGTGAAGTCTGTCTCTCCTCATTTGGTAATACAGAAATTAAACACTACACAGCCTCGAGTCTTCTTGGGTYTGAKGCTACAAGCTTGGCACACCTGTATTTGGGGAGTTTCTCCCATTCTTCGCTGCAGATCCTCTCAAGCTCTGTCAGGTTGGATGGGGAGTGTCGCTGCACAGCTATTTTCAGGTCTCTCCAGAGATGTTAGATCGGGTTCAAGTCTGGCCTCTGGCTGGGCCACTCAAGGACATTCAGAGACTTGTCCCGAAGCCACTCCTGCATTTTCTTGGTTGTGTGCTTAGGGTCGTTGTCCTGTTGGAAGGTGAACCTTCGCCCCAGTCTGAGGTCCTGAGAGCTCTGGAGCAGGTTTTCATCAAGGATCTCTCTGTACTTTGCTCCTTTCATCTTTGCCTCGATACTGACTAGTCTCCCAGTCCCTGCTGCTGAAAACACCCCCACAGCATGATGCTGCCACCACCATGCTTCACCGAAGCCAGGCTTCCTCCAGACGTGACGCTTGGCATTCAGGCCAAAGAGTTCAATCTTGGTTTCTTCAAACCAGAGAATCTTGTTTCTCATGGTCTGAGAGTCTTTAGGTGCCTTTTGGCAAACTCCAAGCGGGCTGTTATGTGCATTTTACTGAGGAGTGGCTTCCGTCTGGCCATAAAGGTCTGATTGGTGGAGTGCAGCAGAGATGGTTGTCCGTCTGGAAGGTTCTCCCATCTCCACAGAGGAACTCTAGAGCTCTGTGAGAGTGACCATCGGGTTCTTGGCACCTCCCTGACCAAGGCCCTTCTCCCCCGATTGGTCAGTTTGGCCAGGCAGCCAGCTCTAGGAAGAGTCTTGGTGGTTCCAAACTTCTTCCATTTAACAATGATGGAGGCCACTGTGTTATTGGGGACCTTCAATGCTGCAGACATGTTTTGGTACCCTTCCCCAGATCTGTGRCTCGACACAATCCTGTCTCTTAGCTTTACCGATTCCTTTGACCTAATGGCTTGGTTTTTGTCAATAAGGTATTTTTAATACAGTTGTAAAAACATTTCTAAAAACCAGTTTTTGCGTTGTCATTATGGGGTATTGTGATGTAATTATGGGGTATTGTGATGTCATTATGGGGTATTGTGATGTCATTATGGGGTATTGTGATGTCATTATGGGGTATTGTGATGTCATTATGGGGTAGTGTGTGTAGATTGATGAATAATTGTTTTATTTAATCAATTTTAGAATAAGGCTGTAACGTAACAAAATGTGGGAAAAGTCTAGGGGTCTGAATGGGATTGGGTCTCCTAAGGCACTGTTTGTTTCCTATGGCAAAAAGCACCTTAAATTGAAAATAGAATTGAAATGAGAGAAACAAAACTTCTCTCTCATGTAAGTCTCGGGCACATAGTGCCTTCCACGAGAGGCCTAAGAGCTTTGCAAGTCACACGTAAACTCTCTCCTCCAGGTCTGGCCATCAGACTGCTATGGTTGGTCGACACTGCTCTACGCATCACTGAACTCGCTATTCTCTCGCCTACCTTCGGCTCGTACATGTGTATATCGTGTCTGGCTATTGTGCCCTTGTGCGACGGCCTCCCTGACTGGAGAGCTATCATTCATCATCCTTTCTCGGTGCGCCTGCACGTCGGAGGGCGCACGCTCGGAACTGCTGGGCTTAGGCTGGCGAGAGCCGCTGACCCTCGGGACGCGTCTGGCGCTCATGGGACGACCCTGACTTTGGTGGAGGGCCGCTTCCCTGCGCTGCGGTGGCCCTTGGACTGGTGTCTGTAGCCGCTGGCTGGGGAGGCAGCTCGGCGGTTGGGCAGCGTCCCCCTGACCCTGGAGTTGGGGTCTGCGTTTGGGCAGGTTCCCCCGGCTGGTTTGGTCTGTGACGCGCCCTCGGCAGCGCGTAACTTGGCCTGCTAGTGGTGATAAGCAGAGCTGGCTGGGGCTGGCCGAGAGACTGGCTTGGCGGTGGGTCTGACTGTGCAGCGCTCTGTTTTCTCTGGCTGAAAGCTGGTGTTGTTTCCGCCCGGGCAATTCTGGGATGACTGGGAGCGATCACGCTTTCCAATGTTGACGACTGGCTGGGAAGGCTGGTCTGGGACTGGTCTGAGTCTGGTCTGGCGAGCACGGGCTGTGCCTGGTGTGGTGTAGGTGGCTGGCTGGCTGAGGAAGATGTGTTACGCGCTGCTGGCTGGGAGGCTGGTTGTCTCTGGGTAGGTCATGGAATGAAGCTGGCTGGCTGGGGTGGGGGAGAGTAGAATGAGCTGGGGATGAGCTGGAGCGGCGGGTGTGGCTGGGAATGGGGCTCCGCTGGCTGGGTACGGTGCAATTGGTGGCTGAGAGTCATGGTACTTGGCATGGATCTGGGTGGATGGTGCCCTGGGCTAAGGTGACTGGCTGCCTGGCTGGCTCTGGGAACAGGACTTTAAGACTTGGGAGGTGACTGGCTGGCTGGGAGGCCATTTCTCTGGCTGCGTGGAAGGTGGGCAGGGGCGGGCCTGCATGCGAGAGGTCCTGGCTGACTTGGGTAGTGCCTGTGCTGCGCGCTGCCGCCTGAACTGGGATGGCTAAAACTGGCTAGGCTGGGAGGGGGGCCATGGCTGACTGGCTGGTGCTGATGCGGGAGGGCTGGGCTGTACTGAGAGATGGCTGGCTGAGCTGCCGAGCGAGCCTTAGGCTGGCGTGGGAGCCTGAACTTGCGGAGCGCTGGCGCGGGGCGCTAGAGTGGCTGACGGTCGGGAGAGGTCTATTGGCTGGGTAGGTGAAATGGCTGATATGTGGAGGGCTGGGCTCGATCTGAGAGTTAGTGGGGGTTCGTTTTCTATAGAGACTGGTGGCTGGCTGGCTGGCTGCGCTGGGGATGGACGGTGGGTGCGTGGCGATGCAGCCATACGGGTGGGAGTGCCTGGACTCGAGACGAGGGGTCTGGCTGGGAGGCTGGCAGCGCTGGGTGGCTGGGAGGTCACAACTTTGACTGGCCGAGGTCCTCTCGGCTGTGTGGGAGGCTGGGGCAGCGCATGGTTGGGAGTATGGGAGGGTGTCCTTTGGTCCAGCGCCTGGCGTGCTTTTATAGAGTAAAGCTCTAAGAAACAACATTTGGAAAACTGGTAGAAGTCCTCTGACCACTTTCTCCCTGTCGCATGACTCAAGGTGATAATCTGAATGTTTCCACCTCCTCTCTCCATCAACACCGGGATATTGTATGTCTTGCTTATTTGGCTTTTGCTGAATAATAATATAAAGCTTTAAGACAACTGGTTGGCTGAGATAAAAAGTTGCGCAAATTATTAATGAGACAACTTCACACTGAGCTCTTTTAGAAGGGAGGATCAGTAGGACAACATCTCACTTACAGTGCCCATCAAATCACATTCCATGATCAAACCCGCCAATTTATCTCTATGTGCAAAGCGTAGATTGTGTCATGTCTCTGCCACAAAGGTGACAGCATCACCTGGTCGCGCATCGGACATTCCAGATCCCTCTGACTGGGATCGTTTCTGGACGATCCAACGGTGCACACCTCCGCATCCCCACCTTATTCCCTTCTTTAAAAGTAGATCTGTTGATGATGCGAAATACTAGAATCTAACAGCACTGGTCAGGTTGCTCTCTGGACTTATTCTCTCAGTGGCGCAGTCGGAGTGTAATATCATCAGCAATATTAAATAGGTGGCACATTGACGGATCTTCCTTATATGATGGGTAAGGGCACCAGTTAAAAACGGTTCTTTGCTCAAAGTCTGTGGTGCAATATACATTGGGATCTTAGGCTAGTTGAGAGTTATTTATAGTATTTTTGTTGCATGTTAGTCATTTTGACCAATACATGCTTATCGGTCTGGTCGTGGATTAATTTTGCATTAATTTAGTGGTAATTGAAATGGCCTGCGTGTATTTTTGTTAGTCACTCAGAAAGTTGTCTTATTTCATTGACAATATTCATACATGGAGCGCATTACAACGCTTATCTTTGGAGCATGGCATTTGTTATCCCGCTACTCTTCAGGCTGTCGTTGCTCTACGGAAGTAAGGGAACGTGTTTATTAGGCAACACTTGGCACTGCTGCAACAACCATTGTAAATTCAAATCACATTTCACGACTTTTTTTTTGTTGCGCGACAAAAAAATAGCTATTAAATTTATTTTTTATTTCTAAACTGGTCATTGAAGTCAGTCTTAAACCTCACCATTCAAGTGCAGGCAACAGGCTATCAGCGCATCCACATACCACTTTACAATGTACCTGGAGGCAGAATGCATTTTGAAAACATACTTCATTGTTTGTTTTATTTGTTATTATGAGCATGTCTTAACTTGCTTTAAAAGTTGGCTATAGGCTAAATCCAACCGTTTTATGAAGATTCCTTAGGCAGCGGTTGACTTTCAAGTTTGGGGAAGCTTACAATTATATATTTTCTATCACGTTTCTTTGATTTTCATATGTGCAATTTTTGGCTAGACCATCGAAACTAAGTTTTCGATTATAAAAAAAAGATATTTTGCTGTTCCTCAAAAGAATCCGTACGTGCGTCTAATGTACAAAATAGTTAAATGGTTTAAAGCCTCTGCCTATATAACACGTTGAAAACAAAAGTTGGTCGCATTTGGCGGCTAACAGAAATAGTGAATGGAAGTTAAGCCTATCGGCCAGGGCTCTCAACGATAGCATGAGCTGTCGTCCTATAACTTCCCAATGCGTCATTTCGTACCCACCTGAGGATTGTGCATTATATATCCGTTAACAATTACGTCCCAGGGTAGCTGATACAAATGTAAGCCTAGATTCCAATCCATTAGGTTAAGCTGCAATCTTTTAACGTAGTTTCGTATGTTAATACCTACGCATGTATTAATTACAGTCGTTGTTTGCAGCAGTGCTACCAGACTTGTGAGACACGTTTGCGGTTTATTTCATATACCAATCATTTACGAGAATTTGTAAATGGATTTCATTGTCTTTGTTGGAAGGCTCGGGTTGTGAAAACAAAATGACACCGTGTGTTGGTTTCACTGTCCTGATAATGT
>NW_019945394.1:45445-46465 GCF_002910315.2 Salvelinus sp. IW2-2015
TTTTATTTTCTATATCCCTGTGAGGGTGAGACTGAAACTTATTCCTCACCCTCCTCTCATACACCAGGTTTTTTCCTTCGTTTGCCCCGCCGGCTTTTGGCTGATAAAAAATAAAAGCCTATAAAACTGTATAAACCCGCCAATATCCAGCAACTTCACACAGCCTTTGAAGAGGAGTCGGACAACATTCCACAGGCCACAATCAACATCCTGATCAACTCTATGTGAAGGAGATGTGTCACGCTGCATGAGGCAAATGGTGGTCACACCAGATACTGACTGGTTTTCTGATCCACGGCCCTACCCTTTTTTTAAAGGTATCTGTGAAACAACAGATGCATATCTGTATTCCTCAGTCATGTGAAATCCATAGAATATTTCAATTGACTGATTTCCTTATATGAACTGTAACTCAGTAAAATTGTTAAAATTGTTGCATGTTGCAAATTTATATTTTTTGTTCCATGTTCATTTGACCATCATGCTTATCGGTCTGTAGGTTAATTTGCATAATTTAGTGGAATTAAATTGGCCCCGCGTGTATTTTTTGTTAGTCATCAAGTGTCTTATTCATGACAACTATCATACATGGACAGCATACAACGCTTATTTTGAGCTGGATTTTATCCCGCTACTCTTCAGCTGGTTGCTCCTGGAGTAAAACGTGCTTTTATAAACACTTTCATTGCACAACAATTGTAAATTCAAATCACATTTCAACATTTTTGTTGCGCGACAAAAAAATAGCTACTATTTTTTTATTTCTAAACTGGTCATTGAAGTCAGTCATTAAACCTCACCATTCAAGTGCAGGCAACAGGCTATCAGCGCATCACATACCACTTTACAATGTAACCTGGAGGCAGAATGCATTTTGAAAACATACTTCATTGTTTGTTTATTTGTTATTATGAGCTATGTCTTAACTTGCTTTAAAAGTTGGCTATAGGCTAAATCCAACCGTTTTATGAAGATTCCTTAGGCAGCGGTTGACTTTCAAGTTTGGGGAAGCTTACAATT
>NW_019945395.1:0-13238 GCF_002910315.2 Salvelinus sp. IW2-2015
CAAAATGAAAACATTGTACTCCAGCGCATGGAAATGAAAACATTGTTCTCCGACCATGGCAAAATAAAGACATTGGTCTCCAGCCCATGGCAAATATTGAACAACATGTCTCAGCCATGGCAAAATGAAAACATTGGTCATCCACCCATGGCAAATGAAACATGTCTCCACCCATGCAAATAAAAAGCATTATCTCCGCCATGGCAAAATGAAACACATGTCTCCAGCCCATGGCAAAATGAAACATTGTCTCCAGCCATGGAAATGAAACATTATCTCCAACCCATGGCACAAAATGAAAACATTATCTCACCCCCATGGCAAAGATGAAAACATTAATCTCACACATGGCAAAATGAAACATTATCTCCCGCCCATGGCAAAATGAAAACATTTATCTCACATCTGCAAAATGAAAACATTATCTCCAGCCCATGGCAAAATGAAAAATTATCTCCACATCATGCAAAATTAAAACATTATCTCCGCCCATGGCAAAATGAAAACAATTATCTCCAGCCCATGGCAAACTGAAAATATTATCTCCGCACATTCATGCAAAATGAAAACATTATGTCTCCCACGCCATAGGCAAAATGAAAAACGCATTATCTCCAGCCATCATGGCAAAATGAACAACTTATACCGCCTAGAACAGATGGCAAATGAAAACATTGTCTCCAGCCCATGGCAAAATGAAAACATTGTCTCAGCCCATGGCAAAATGAAAACATTGTCTCCAGCCCATGGCAAATGAAAACATTACTCCACATCATGGCAAAATTAAAACATTATTCCACCCTGGCAAAATGAAAACATTATCTCCAGCCCATGGCAAAATGAAAACATTATCTCCACATCATGGCAATGAAAACATTGTCCTCAGCCATGGCAAAATTAAAACATTATCTCCACCCATGGCAAAATGAAAACATTATCTCCAGCCCATGGCAAAATGAAAACATTATCTCCAATCATAGCAAAATGAAACATTGTCTCCAGCCATGGCAAAATGAAAACATTGTCTCCCGCCCATGCAAATGAAAACATTGTCTCCGGCCCATGGCAAAATGAAAACATTTGTCTCCAGCCCATGGCACAACTGAAAAACATTGTCTCCAGCCCATGCAAACGTGAAACATTGCCACCATGGAAATGAAAACATTATCTCCGGCCCATGGCAAAATGAAAACATTGTCTCCCGCCCATGGCAATAACATTGTCTCCAGCCCATGGCAAAATGAAAACATTGTCCTCCGCCCATGGCAAAAATGAAAAGATTGTCTCCCGCATGGCAAAATTAAACATTATCTCCAGCCCATGGCAAAATGAAACATTGTCTCCAGCCCATTGGCAAAATGAAAAACAGTTGTCTCCGCCCAGGCAAAATGAAAACATTGTCTCCGCCCCATGGCAATGAAAACATTGTCTCCAGCCCATGGCAAAATCGAGTAGAATTCCCGGAAATGAACTTTAACATGTTATGTTTTTTCTCTCCCTGTCAAGAGGGGGGCCGCTAAAATGTTTTAACAAGATGAACTTCGGGCCCCCAAACGCTGACTTTATGTGTGGGTATGATCTGGGTACATATTTGCGGACCCTCATGATGAGTTCAGATTTTTTTGTGGTCCCGGCCCCCCCATTAAGTTGGCCCATCCCTAGTCTACAGTATCCAAACCAATACACATGTTCTTTTTCTAGCGAGTTTTAGGCAGCAGGGTACCCCTGAAGCGACCTCTGCAGCCAATGTGACCTGTGAAATGGCCATACGCATATGAGCGCACACACACATATCGCCGCTGCACACTTCTGCTCCAGTAAGCTTTGAGTGGATGACCTAGTTAGAGAGGAGTTGCATTCTGGGTAAATATGCATTGCATTTTGTGATAGAAATAATATATCCATACATTGATTGTTTTGATTGGGATCAACTCTGCTCCCCTGGGTCTGCGCGCTTGGCACGACGACGCACAGCACGCACCACGGCACGCATGCACGCACGCACGCACGCACGCACGCACGCACGCACGCACGCGACGCACGCACCACACACACCAGGTAGCAGACACACACACACACACACACACACACACACACACACACACACACACACACACACACACACACACACTCTCTCTGCTGACATCTGCAGTCTCAGTTGATAGATTACACACACAAGTTAAAATAAATATATATATACATACATAGTGCCAAATAAGGGTTCTTTGGCTTGTAACCATAGCGCATCCATTTTTGGCACTGTATAGAACGCTTTTTTGAAGGTTCTATAAAGAACCTTGCACATAAGGTTCTAAATGGAACTTGTATGATGCAATAAAGAAACCTTTATTGTCACAAAGCCATATGCAAATCTTTCACAGGACATTGTCAATAGCCATAAACTTACATGACGATTYACAGCATAACACAACACATTAGATAAACTGGAATGACACTCTCATTCACGGGTGCACAAAAAGAGCTTGAGTAAACCACGCCCCATTATATTCTATTGAGCTGTTGGCCCTACATTTGAATTATCACTAAAAGAGTCATTACGGTTCCACATAGAACCATRACCCTTCCACTTGAGGAACTGTCTTTTTTAAATGTGTAGATACAGTAGGTTTTCAGGAACATGAACAGGCAGGTATCATAGCGGTAAGAGTATTGGGTGAAATAAATCTGTCGATCTGCCCTTGGGCAAGGTACTTAACCCTAATTGCTGAATAATGGCTGATCTCTCGGAGTGGGATTTCCACAAAATACATTTCCTCACCACACACTTGTACAGGTTACACAAATGTAAGCACCCCCTTCACCGAACCTCTCTCGATCTATCCATCTCTTTCTCCATCTGTTCATCTCTAAGCTATGGGGAGGGAAGCAGCCAGCTCAATGACGTAACTCCAGGGTCTATTCTCTCTCTCTCTCTCTCTCTCTCTCTCTCTCGCTCTTTTAAATGTACACAGAACAAAAAGATAATCACAACATGTAAAGTGATGGTTCCATGTTTCAAGAGCTGAAATAAAKGATTCCAGAAATGTATCMAGAATTTTGTTCACAAATTAGTTTGCATCCCTGTTAGTGAGCATTTCTCCTTAYTAAAATAATCCATCCAGTTGACAGGTGTGGCATATCAAGAAGTTGACTAACCAGCATGCTACTTACACAGGTGCCACTTGTGCTGGGGACAATAAAAGGRCACTCTAAAATGTGCAGTGTTGTCACACAACACAAGGCCACAGATGTCTCAAGTTTTGAGGGAGCGTGCAATTGSCCTGCTGACTGCAGGAATGTCCACCAAAGCTGTTGCTAGAGAATTGAATGTTAATTTCTCTACCATAAGCCGCCTCCAATGTCGTTTTAGAGAATTTGGCAGTACGTCCAACTGACCTCACAACGGCAGACCACGTGTATTGCGTCATGTGGACGAGCAGTTTGCTGATGTCAACGTTGTGAACAGAGCGCCCCATGGTGGCGGTGGGGTTATGGTACGGGCAGACATAAGCTACGGACAACGACCACAATTTCATTTTATCGATGGCAATTTGAATGCACAGAAATACCGTGATGAGTTCCTGAGGGTAATTGTGAGGCCCATTTTTTACAAGGTATCTGTGACCAACAGATGCATATCTGTATTCCCAGTCATGTGAAATCCTTAGATTAGGGCCTAATGAATTAATTTCAATTGACTGATTTCCTTCTATGAACTGTAACTCAGTAAAATCGTAGAAATTGTTGCATGTTGCATTTATATTTTTGTTCAGTATAAATCGTCATTGATTTGGCTACGTATGAACATTGAACTGAGCCAATAAATGTAATTGCACCCTTCTATTCTCTCTTCCAGTCGCTCCCTCTGTCTGTTCCCTGGCTGCAGGGTAGTTAGTCAGCAGTCACACACTGGCCTGCAGCATGCGTGGACACACACACACACGCACGGACACACAACAACACACAAACACACACACACACACACACACAACACACACACCACACACACACACACACACAACACACACAACACACCAACACACACACACACACACACACACACACACACACACACACACACACACACACACACACACACACACACACACACCACACACCACCACCCAATACCAGGAAGAGAGGATTGCTGCAATGCTCAGCTGATCCTTGCCCCCCCCCTGCCACTCACAAATAATAAAAACACACACATGTTCCACCAGGTTCCATCCGTTATTCTGTAGTGTTAGCTTTAGCTGTCAGACTGAGGGGTCAGGGATGCACAAGCCTGTGTGTGTGTACCCTGTTCTAGCGCAAACCTTTGGCCCTCACACAGGCTAACCTTGAGCAGTGACGCACATACACACTCACACACACACTGGTGAATCCCTTCTCACAGAATCAACCTCTCACAGTACTGTGGACCCTGTCTAATTGTCTGGAGGGAGCAGCCTTGGCATGGTCTTATCTAGTGTTATAACATGTTATAGCGCTCTTATGAACGGCTGCAGTCCCACCAATGTCACACTACATCTTCCCCTCTCTCCCCTCCTCTCTCTATCCTCTCTCTCTCTCTCTCACTCCTCTCTATCCTCTCTATCCTTTCTCTCTCTCACTCTTCTCTCCTCCTCCTCTCTATCATCTCTATCTCTCTATCTCCTCTCTACATCTTATCCTCTCTATCCTCCTCGCTATCCTCTCTTTCCTCCTCTCCTCTCTATCATCTCTACCTCTCTATCCTCTCTCTTCCTCCTCCTCTCTCATCTCTATCCTCTCTATCCTCCTCTCTATCATCTCTATCCTCTCTCTCATCTCTATCCTCTCCTATCCTCCTCTCTCTCCTCCTCTCTATCATCTCTATCCTCTCTATCCTCCTCCTCTATCCTCTCTATCCTCCTCTCTATCATCTCTATCCTCTCTATCCTCCTCTCTATCCCTCTCTCTCCTCCTCCTCTCTATCATCTTATCCTCTCTATCCTCTCTATCCCTCTATCTCTCTATCCTCCTCTCTTCCTCTCTCTCCTCCTCTTATCTCTCTCTCCTCCTCCTCTCTATTCTCTATCCTCTCTCTCTCCTCTCTCTCCTCCTCCTCCTCTCTCTCTCTCTCTTCTCTCTTCTCTTCTCTCTCTCTCTCTCTCCTCCTCCTCTCTATTCTCTCTTTCATCTCTATCCTACTCTCTATCTCCCTATCCTCTCCCTCTCTCTCTCCTCTCTATTCTCTCTATCCTCTCTCGTTCACTCTCTCTCTCCTCCTGTATCCCTCTCTATCCTCTCTCTCTCTCTCTCTCTCTCCTCTCTCCTCTCTTCCTCCTCTCCTTCTCTTCTCTCTCTCTCTCCTCCCTCTATTCTCTCTATCCTCTCTATCCCTCCTCTTCTCCTCTCTATACTCCTCTCTTAATCTGATTCCTTCACTCCATGTCTTCTCTGTCCTTTACTATTTTCTTCATCCTTGTCTCTACCACACCCCATCTCTTTCTTTCTGTCCTCTCTCCTCCTCGTTCTCTCTGCACCAGTTCTGCAGTATCTGCCTCTGTTCCTTGGCAACCCCATCCCCTCCCCCTCTCCACTGTTACTGTCCAGACTGGTGTACCCATGTGACCCCTTTATCGCGCTCACACACACACTACACACTCATTGCGGTGCTGTGGGTACACTTACCTACATACATGACACCCTCCTTGGTCTTAGCGGCTGCACCCTCCACCCAGCCTTGGTCTTCTCCGCAGCGCCACCACCCTCCTTGGCCATGCTGAACCCTTCATCAGTACATCCATCTGGGATAGGTCTCTCCTGGCTTCCCTGCTCTGAAACGGGCCTGCTGGCTGCTGGCTGGGCTGGTCACACAGACTGTGTGTGAGAGAGGTTGTGTGTGAGAAAGAGATTGTGTGTGTCAGTGACTCCTCCTCCAACAGTGGGCAGAGAGAGCGATGAGAGAGAGAGAGAGAGAGCGAGAGAGATAGCGATAGAGAGAGAGGGAGGACTGCACTTCAGGGCTACAGGATGCAGACTGAGAGAGAAGAGGAGAGAGAGCTGAGCGGACAGAGAGAGAAGAGAAAGTGTGAGGAGAAATTAAGAGGAAGCAGGTGTGCATGTGATGGAGAGAACGATGGACAGAAAGACAGACTGCTGGTTGCTGCAGCATATTTAAGTCACGCTGCAGCCAACCCCTCCCCTCCCTCTCTCTCTCTCTCTCTTTTTTCTCTCTCCTCGCTCTAGTTCTCTCTCTCTCTCTCTCTCTCTCTCTCTCTCTCTCTCTTCTTCTTCAATCTTCTCTCTCTCTCTCTCTCATTGCTCACACACGCAGAGCGACCTCAAAGCTAGCTGACTCCATATTTAATACGCAGGTTGCTCTGTCAGATATGTATGTGATGAAACTGAAAATCAATTAGATTAGTAAAGAAAATAGATTGGAGCGCTTGTTGAGATGGCTGAGTTTCTGAAAAGGGAAGGTAATTAATATTAATGATGATGCTGCAGTTATAATTATCAGTTTACCATCGTATTATTAGCTGAATCTACACTTCCTGAAAGTCTGCTGTGACATCACCTCTGACCTCACTCAGCTTCCACCATGTTCTTTAACCCAGTCCAATCGAAGAGGGTCCGTCCAGTCCTTTCACATCCATACAAGMGGGGTGAGCAAGTGTATTCTTTGGGGAGTAGAGGAGAAAACTGACCATAGACAATAGCTTCGATTCAGACGGCCATTTTCTACCGGTGGCACGACAAAATGCTGACTCACCCCTGCACCCCCTCTTTGCACCCCCCCCAACCCCCTTATGACTGGTTCTCTTAAAGGCCTAGTGTAGTCAAAAATGTGATTTGTCTGTGTTTTATATATATTTTCACAGTATGAGGTTGGAATAATACTGTTAAATTGTGAAAATTATGATAATGTCCTTTTAGTGTAAGGAGCTGTTTGAAAAGACCACCTGAAATTTCAGCCTGTTTTGGTGGGATGGAGTTGTGGCATTCCATGGTGACATCACCAGGCGGTAAATTAGTTAATAGACCAACAAGAAAGAGAGATCTAAGCCTCTCTGCTAATAACTGGGGCAGCAGGTAGCCTAGCGGTTAAGAGCATTTGGTACCGTAAACCGAAAAGTCACTGGTTCAAATCCCTGAGATGGCAAGGTGGTAAGATCTGCTGTTCTGCCCTTAATTAAGAAAGGCAGGTAATCACCAAGGACAACTGCTACAWGGATGTTGATTAAGGCAGCCCCACGCACCTCCCTGATTCAGTTGGGTTAAATGCAGAAGACACATTTTGGTTGAATGCATTCAGTTGTGCAACAGACTAGGTATCCCATTTCCCAGCTAATTTATAGTTTTCCCCTCCCCACTCAGACCACTCAAAGACAGTCTTAGCCAAATTCTTGCTTAAGAAATTGCCTTATATTAAGAAGCTATTTTTTTTCTACCATTTTAATTGGAAACAATCACAGGAGTGATTTGATATTGAGATAAAAAAAAGTCTACATTGGACCATTAAATCTATCTACAGTATATGTCTGTGTAGAGGCACTCCCTCCAGTGGCCATAATACACACTGCATCATGACGCAGCAGTACCTTGGAATCCATTCCTGTCACAAAATGGACGCTAAGGACTTGCACAGCCAAATTAGAAGATGCAACATATTCACTTGTCCTCTGTCTCAACTACCTCTTGCATCTCCTACACGCTCTTTCTCTCTCTCTCTCCCTCTATTTCGCCGCCTCAATGGGTGATTTGGGATGTTTTATGTGCTTACCATGACTGTGTTTTTGTATTTTAATGTGTGTGATATACAGTATATATATATACTGTATATATATATATATTGCATTGGAAGAATTCAGACTAACTGACTTTTTCCACATTTGGTTACGTTACAGACTTATCTAAAATGGATTTTAAAAAATGTATCCTGATCATCTACACACGATACCCCATAATTCAAAGCAAAAACAGGTTTTTATACATTTTTGCAAAACCCCCCCCAAAAAACTGAAATATCACATTTACATAAGTATTCAGACTCTTTAGATTAGTAAAAAATAGATTGGAGCGCAAAGGTGCTTGTTTGAAGCACCTTTGGCAGCGATTACAGCCTAGAGTTTCCTTGGGTATGATGCTACAAGCTTGGCATACCTGTATTTGGGGATTTCACCCATTCTTCTCTGCAGATCCCTTCAAGTTCTGTCATGTTGGATGGGGAAGCGTCGTTGCACAGCTATTTTCAGGTGTCTCCAGGGATGTGTCGCTCAAGTCCGGGCTCTGGCTGGGCCACTCAAGGACATTCAGAGACTTGTTCCGAAGCCACTCCTGCATTGCCTTGCGTCTGTGCTTAGGATTGTTTGCCTGTTGGAAGGTGAACATTCACCTGATTGGTGGAGTGCTGCAGAATGGTTGTCCTTCTGGGAAGGTTCTCCCATCGCACAGAGGAAATCTGGAGCTCTGTCAGAGTGACCATCGGGTTCTTGGTCACCTCCTGACCAAGGAACCTTCTCCCCCAATTTCTCAGTTGGCGGGCGGCCAGATCTAGGAAGAGTCTTGGTGGTTCCAAACTTTCTTCATTTAAGAATGATGGAGGCCACTGTGTTCTTGGGGACGTTCAATACTGCAGAAATGTTTTGGTACCCTTCCCCAATCTGTGCCTCGACAAATCCTGTCTTGCGCTAAACAGACAATTCCTTTGACCTCAAGACTTGGTTTTTGCTCTGACATGCACCGTCAACTGTGGACCTTATATAGAGTGGTGTGTATGTCTTTTCCAAATCACGGCCAATCAATTGAATTTACCACAGGTGACTCCAATCAAGTTGTAGAATCATCTCAAGGATGATCAATGGAAACAGGATGCACATGAGCTCATTTTCGAGTCTAATAGCAGAGGGTCTGAATACTTATGTAAATAAGGTATTTCAGTTTTTAAAAACATTTGCTAAAATTTCTATAAACCTGTTTTTTGCTTTGTCATTATGGGGTATGGGTGTAGATTGATGAGAAAATTGTTTATTTAATCCATTTTAGGAATATGTCTGTAATGTAAAAAAATATGGAAAAAGTCGAGGTCTGAATAGTTTCCGAAAGCCCTGTATATAATATAATACTATATATATATATATATATATATAATATATATATATATAACACAGTACCAGTCAAAAGTTTGGACCACACTCCTTCAAGGGTTTTCTTTATTTTTACTATTTTCTAACATTATATAATAATAGTGAAGACATCAAAACTATGGAAATAACACCACATGGAATCATGTAGTAACCCAAAAAGTGTTAAACATAATCAAAATATATTTTAGATTTTAGATTCTTCAAAGTTGCAACCCTTTGCCTTGATGACAGCTTTGCGCCACTCTTGGCATGTCTCTCATCCAGGTTCATGAGGAATGCTTTTCCAACAGTCTTGAAGACGCCTGCTGAGGAACTTGTTGGCTGCTTTTTCTTCCTCTTGGCGGTCCAACTCATCCCAATCCATCTCAATTGGGTTGAGGTTTGGTGATTGTGGAGGACAGGGTCATCTGAGGCAGCACTCCATCACTTTCCTTCTTGGTCAAATAGCCCTTACACAGCCTGGAGAGTGTGTTGGTCATTGTCCTGTTGAAAAACAAATAAATAGTGCCACTAAGCCCAAACCAGTTGGATGTTGTATTGCTGCAGAATGCTGTGTGTAGCCATGTGGTTAAGTGTGTCTGAATTCTAAATAAATCACAACGTGTCACCAGCAAAAGCCCCCACACCATCATACCTCCTCCACCATGCTTTCCCGGTGGGAACCACACAAGCGGAGGTCATCTGTTCACCTACTCTGTGTCTTACAAAGACAGCGGTTGGAACCAAAATCTGAAATTTGGACAGTCTAATGTCCATTGCTTCGTGTTTCTTGCGAAAGCAATCCTCTACTTATGTATTGTGTCCTCAGTAGTGTTTTTTGCAGCAATTGACCATGAAGACCTGATTCACACAGTTTCCTCTGAACAGTTGATGTGACTATGTCTGTTACTGACCCCGTGAAGCCATTTATTTGGGCTGCCAATCTGAGGTGCAGTTAACTCTAATGAACTTATCCTCTGCAGCAGAGTAACTCTGGGTCTTCCGTTTCTGTTGGCGGTCCTCACGAGAGCCAGTTGGCATCGATAGTCTTCATGGTTTTTGCGACTGCACTGAAGAAACTTTCAAAGTTCTTGGAAATTATCCGGATCGACTGACCTTCGTGTCTTAAAAGTAATGATGATGCATGTTCTCTTAGGTTATTTGAACTTTTCTTGCCATAAGGCAATCTTCTGTATACCCCCCTACCTTGTCACAACACAACTGATTGGCTCAAATGCATTAAGAAGGAAAGAAATTCCACAAATTAACTTTTAACAAGGCACATGTTAATTGAAATATACTCCAGGTGACTACATCATGAAGCTGGTTGAGAGAACGCCAAGAGTGTTTAAAGCTGTCATCAAGGCAAAGGGTGGACACTGAAGAATCTCAAATCAAAAATATATTTTGATATGTTTAACACTTTTTTGGTTACTACATAATTCCACATGTGTTATTTTCTAGTTTAATGTCRTCACTATTATTCCACAATGTAGAAAATAGTAAAAATAAAGAAAAACCCTTGAATGAGTAGGTGTGTCCAAACTTTTGACTGGTAGTGTATATATTTTTTGTTTATGTTTTTTGTTCATTGTATAACACAGGGCGCTTTTGGAAATGAGATCTAGGTCTCAATATGTCTCCCCTGTAAAAAATAAAGGTTAAATAAATACATAAATATATATTTTTTAAATGGTTGATCACCGGGTGTCTGAGGCCATATCTTTAAGTTGAGAAAAATCTACCAGAGACACATGACCAACACTCACACAGCTAATTTGTTTTAAAGAAAATATTTATTCACGTTGATAATAGTACATTTGACATTTGTGGGTGTTTGTACATTCTTATGTATTTGTCTGTGCATTTTTGTTAATTTAGCATGCGTAKATAATTGTGTGCATGTGTGCGTGTTCGCAAGCGTGTGTGTGTTTACATGATCACTTTTACAATTTCTCTTAAATATGTTTTTGTACAGTTCCCTATCAGTTAGGAGAGACAGAACAACCAAAAAGAAAWACAAAGGAAAGACATTCRAAACATTCTAAACATTCCAAAGGTAAAGGATAGATCTGACAGATCAATTAGACGGGAGTCTCAGGGACATTGAGGATCTGAAAAAAAGAAGAGATCAGGTTTAGGGTGGGTGAACGACACAGGGTGGTTGATTGATTGGTTGGTTGTTGGATGAAGAGACGAAAGGAAGGAAGGGAAGGAAGGAAAGGAAGGAAGGAAGGAAGGAAGGGAAGGAAGGAAGGAAGGAAGGAAGAAAGGAAGAAGAAAGAAAGGAAGGAAGGAAGGAAGAAGGAGGAAGGAAGGAAGGAGAGACGGAAGGAGGAAGGAAGGAAGGAAGGATGGAAGAGGAAGGAAGGAAGGAAGGAGGAAGGAAGGAAGAAGGAGGAAGGAGGAATTGAAAGTGCATGAGTGTAGAAATACAGCGTGACTCTTATACAAAATGTAGTCTCTGCATTGTGTCTACGCGCCGTGCTGTGTGTGGCTGTATCCATGTGCGTGCGTGTTAGCATATGTCTGTGTGTGCATGTGTGTTGTGTTCCTACCCGTCATGGCCTTGGACTGTGACTGTCCGGCAATAGCCGTCCATGATGGCGTCCTGAGCGTACATGGATATGGGGGTGTTGTACTGAGCGTGGACGAGTATGGCCTTTCTCCGGGCGGCACCTCGATGGTTTATTGGTGGACAGAGCCGAGTCCTTCAGAGCTATGGGGTTAAAGTTGGGCAAATACGTCCTGACTGGAGGGGAATAGGGTCGAGTCACAGGCAAGGGTCAGGGATAAAGGGTAATTTTGGGAGGGTTTGTAGGTTTGTGGTGGATAAAGGGCAATAGGATCCATATTTGGGTTCACAGGTTGTAGGGAATCAGACGGCCAGAGAGATAATAAGAGAGGAGGGAAAAGAAAGAGATAAAAAGAGAGGAGGTGGTGAGAGGTGCAGCCAGGAGTAGGAGAGAGACAGAGAGGTAGAGACAGAGAGACAGAGAGACAGAGACAGGGAGGTGAGACAGGGAGGCAGAGAGACAGAGGACAGGAGAGTCAGAGACGGGAGGCTGAGCAGCAGACAGAGAGGTAGAGACAGAGAGGTAAGACAGAGACCACGGGAGGGTGAGAACAGGGAGGCAGAGACAGCGAGGCAGAGAGACAGAGAGGCAAGAGGGCAGAGAGAGAGACAGGAGTCAGAGACAGGGAGGCTGAGACAGGCAGGCAGAGACAGAGGAGGCAGAGGACAGAGGGGCAGAGAGACAGAGAGGCAGAGAGACGAGAGAGAGACAGAGAGGCTGAGACAGAGAGGCAGAGACACAGCAGAGGCAGAGAGACAGAGAGGCTTAGACAGAGAGGCAGCAGAGAGGAACACAGAGAGGCTGAGACAGAGAGGCATAGAGACAGAGACATAACTAATGATTTTCTCTGAGGGTTAACACTCTGAACAGCACTACAGTGTTTACCCACATTATGATAATCTACGCACTGATTATATAGTACCTGTCTGTCTCTCTAGTACACTGCACTGATTATATGTACCTGTCTGTCTCTCTAGTACACTGGCTGAATTGACCTGTCTGTTTAGTACTCTACTGATATGACTGCTCTCAGTATACCTGGCATGATTTATAGTACTGTCTGTCTCTCTAGTACACGGCACTTGATTATATTGGTACCTGTCTGTCTTCAGTACCCTGATTATATAGTACTGTCTGTCTTCCAGTACCACTGATTATATAGTACTGTCTGTCTCTCTAGTACACTGGACTGATATATATGTACTGTCCTGTCTCTCAGTACACTGATTATATAGTACCTGCCTGTCTCTCTGTACCTCACTGATTATATTGTACCTGTCTGTCTCTCTATACACTGCACGATATATAGTTGTTGTCTCTCAGTCACTGATTATATACATGTTGTTCTCCAGTCACTGATTAATAGTACCTGTCTGTCTCTCCAGTACACTGGCACTGATTATAAGTACCTGTCTGTCTCTCCAGTACACTTCACTGATTTATTAGTACTGTCTGTCTCTCCAGTACACGATTATATAGTACCTGTCTGTCTCTCTAGTAGTCTGTCTGTCTGTCTGTCTGTGTCTGTCTGTCTGTCTGTCTGTCTGTCTGTCTGTCTGTCTGTTGTCTG
>NW_019945395.1:13263-21029 GCF_002910315.2 Salvelinus sp. IW2-2015
AGCTGCAGAGCCCGTTGTGCCAGTTCTTCAGCTTGCGGAAGCGAGGTCCTTTCACCTCCGACTCAAACTTATCCCTGGGAGAAAGACAGAAAGAGGAGAGACAGAGGGCAATGTTTTAGGGTTAGGTTTGTTTAGTCTTAGGGTTAAGAGAATTAGGTTTCCGGAGTAAGGTAATGAGATAGAGGTGTCTATAGGTCAAGGGGTTGGACTACAATTGTGAGTCTACAAAGAGGATTTGGCTGACAAATAGGAATGTGTATGTGATTATTCTGAGCAGACTCTGCACTTTGACATAGTGCGACCACATGAGGCTCTAGTCGATGAGGTGTTAGCACGTGATTGGGTTGTTGTTGAGTGTATGTGCTCAGATAGGCTGGCTGATCAATGGATTGTGGATGGTGTCTGTATGATGTGATGGGTAGTGCCGTAGCGTGCAAGGATGCCTCCTTTCACTAGAGGGATCCCTCCATGAGCGCATGAGTCATAGCAGGCTAGTACGGCTTAGCACATACTGGATTGGAGGTTCTTTAGCAGACACTGTACAATGGAGTTTGGAGACTCAGTAGAAGGAGTGCGGGGAGACAAATGGAGTAGAGAGGGGCAGGAGAGATGGTAAAAGAGAGAGAAATGAGAGTGAGCGCAGGGGATAGCTTGACGGAGAAGAGATGTGGGTGAAGTGATGTCGCTTCATAAGGGGAAGTGACTTGACCAAAGACAATATTGGGAATGCATCTTAAGTTTTACACGAGCTGTGCATACGAATTTCGAGATGAGTCTAAGCAGAGAATTGCTTCACCCAAATAGGTATTGTAGCATCTACAAGAGATGGAGCTACTCCAGATCGAGGGAGTCGGACTAGAGAAGGATGTCTAGACAAAAGGGAAGATAAGAGAGTATGCAAAGAGCGTGAGTATCTGAGATGATGATGAGTAAGAGCATGAGGATATCTGCTACAGATAGCGATTGAGGGTTATTACTCGATGAGGCCGGGTCAGAATGGATGGTGGAAGGTATCTACGAGACTGAGCGATTACTCGCACAATATGACTCTTGTGGCTAACACTGTAGATGCGCAGATCAGGCAGCACGCCGTCATGACGGCTCACTTACACTGTAGTCATGTCACTCTGTCGATGGTTTGATAGCTGTTTCTACAGAGAGTGTCCTAGATCGAGGTAGAATGGGATGGAACGGTTCATACGCAGCGAGATCGTGTCAAACAATATGGGGTCTAGCTCTGGAGAACCAGTGCTACAATGGTATTTGATGCCTACAGGCCAGGAGAGATGCAACACGTGATCAGGGAGTGAGTGCGATATAACATAGGGATATGGCTACCAGATGATGAGTAACTACTCAAGTGCAAGATTGTTACATATTAGTGTCCTAAACGAGGACATTCTTTATACCATTGAATAAGCCAGTCTAATCACTCATGTATATATGGCAAACGTTGAAATACTCTCGAATAGGTAGCAAGAGATGTCGACAAATATATGATTATAGAGTCTTCAGAAATTTCAAAACTCGATATATGTGAAATGTAGGTCGGTAATCAGAGTGCTAACATGGCCGGGAGTCCTCCAACAAGACTAATGAACTGAGACTAAAATCCACTATCGCGAATTGAGTTTCTACAGAGAATGCACTACGATATTATGAAACAAAATGTTGCCTTTTTTCCCAGCATGCTCTACACTGTAGCATATTTTAGAATACTTATGAGATATAAATCTTTGTCACTCGTACCTAACTACGCCAGATGAGATTATATATTTACACCAGAGCATGCTATCAGCAATGGCATTGTTTTGTCTATCAGACGAGACACAACATACAACGATGGATTGTTCAGGGCGTTTTCTTGCACACGAAGGGACTCACGTTATACCTCAGGAGAATGCCTTACATGGAGAATAGATGCGAGAGTGTTTCGCATCTATTTAATGAGATCGTGTTATGAGTCTAGGTAGTCTCCAGCAGATTGGATTCGCACATCTGCACAGGTGCAATGATGTTCTAATAGAATGCAGGTTCCAAGGTGAACTAGGAGGAATGATGTAAACTCTAGCTAATTGGAATGAGTTTCTTACTATATTAGGTCTGATATCTAGGTTATTGCACAATGATACTAAAATATGAGATGTAGCTACAAGAAATGGAGCCTCCTTGCAGATTGAATTGGTCTATCTGGGTTTACGAGGGATTAGACTTAAGTGGTTTTGTAGTCCAATTACTCAAACGAATCTTGAGGGCAGGCGCTCCTGCCATCTGGCTCGAGTCCTTTTCTTGCTAGTGCGTCAGCTCGCATAAATCACTATTTGCACTCTTCAGCTCGGCGGGGGGGGGGTGGGGGAATGGTCGGGGACTCCTATCAACATCTCATCATTTACTCATCTACTCTCTTTATTCTTGTCTTGACTTTTTCGATCTGATACACTTGACTGCTACAGATATCCAAATCGTACTCAAATTATCTTGACTAATCTCACATAATATTTGTCACCTTTCTCTACCTCTTTTTGCTCTCTACTTTGGAGAATATGCTCACTAATGTTATCTATGTATATCTCTATTCATCAGTGCCCTGGTGATATTATCCTCTCTCGAAGATCAACTCTCTATGATCAATTATAAAGTCTGATTTCTGCTGGGGTCGTGTTTTGTTCTTCTAGAGCTTACGTCTTCATGTCCATTAGTTCAGCATAAGGAAAAGTAAAATCGTGGATAGGTAAAAGAGCATAATGTTTTTATTTTTGATCAGGCAAAGGGGGCCGCAGTTTTGGGGAAACCCTGCTGCTAGGGGGGGTGTGGCCCTGAGAATGTGAGTTGTGCTCAGCTGTTGCATTTCCAACTCTTTTCTTCGTCACGGGCGCCCAGTAATGTGAGTAGCACAGGATAGTGAGGGGTCACCAACTCAACTTATAGAGGAAGCTCTATAGCGTCAGAAAAACAGCCTCAAGAAGGGATGACATTCAAAGTGGTCTAAGTAAAACTACGGCCATATGCACCCATGAGCTCAACCACATGGGTAAGTCGTTAGTCCTCATAGCATAGGAGTCGTGTAAATAACCATTTACCCTCGTCACATAATAGAGAAGCCTCATTGTGTACATGGGTGATTTGCCATATTTTTAATCACTAGACAACACATTAGAACTAGCTATGAACAGAGGAATGGTACGCTAGAAGAGGAACAACAAATCCCAGTGATATTGTTACTATAATAGGGAGGGAGCAGAGTGTAGTATTAATTTAGACGCTATTTAATGAACAGAGCTTCGGTATTCAAATTAGAGAAGAATCCAAGGTACATTTAGAGTCATGACGCGCATCCCTAGATCAGAGTACTCGTTATCTGCATTGCTGCCTGTACAGATGTACCAGTTACACCTCCATTCCCAGACAGAGGTACCTCACTCCATTCCAGACAGAGACCTTCAGCACGCGATCCACCAGAACAGAGGACTCTTCTCCTAGAATAGCCTAGGTGCGGACTTTCCCAGTTGACGGCCATATGTATGAGTATCCACGTCTACCGTCAGTGACCGCAGCAGAATGAATCGCAGGAAAAGAAAGCATTGATAGGATATAGGCTTGTGTCTCAGTGAAGTCAAAGAGACCCTCGTGTTTTGATTGACGAAGAGAAAGGGACAGTGGAGGTTTTCTGGAATGGTAAATAACCTTAGTGACGATGAACATTGAGTGCGAAGAGGCAGGTAATGTAGGACGCGACACATCAACTTCCTAGATCCTTGTATTCACAAAGCGTCTCAGAGTGGGGTAGCTATATTAGGATCCGTTTTAGTCCTTTTTAGATCATTAATGCAATGAAGCGGCTATATGGATGAGGAGGCGACCTGATCCTAAGAATCAGCACATATGGATAACTAAGAGTTATTTAGAAAGAATGACTAGTGTCAATTTCTTTAGAGATTACGCATACATCGCACCCCACAGTTGATCATACATTAAAAGCAGTCACAAAGATAGCACAGGTATCATAGTAACAATTCTACTCTTAGAGTATACAAACACAGGCAAGATTGAACTGCACTGAATTTTCATCTCTACATAATACCTGCTAATAACCAAAAGATTGTCACTTACACATCCATATTCATATATTATGCGTTTGCCATAGCACTACACTGCATAACTCCAGCAATACAATATAAAACGCTTCTGCTAAATGGTATAAGAAGCTTGGTTAGTTACATACATTATGTAATGGGACCTTCTGTTGCTCGAGCTAGTAAATAGGTAACCCTGTCCTGAATAGTAAAGTGGTACACTGTCCTGAACCTGTCTGTCTGTCTGTCTGTCTGTCTGTCTGTCTCATGTACACTATGACTGATTACATTGCACCTAGTCTCTCTCTCTAAACAGATAGAGGTGACAACCTTTTCTACAACTGAAATGACTTTGTGTTAGTAATACATTGACTCTAATGTCAACTGAGGACTAAGACATTGAGCATGAGCCTTGACGTCAGGGAAATACACACGCCAACACACTGATCCAGAAACACAATATCTCTGACACATTCTACAGACAAGCAATGGAAACTAAACCAATCAAAGCTAGCTAATAGTAAATCGGATGTAAAAGACAACACCACCACTACACGCACACTGCAAACATGAACACTGTACATTCCTAGGTAGTAGTGATGCCTTATTAACGTTCGTACTGTATTCTACTAATGCACYTACATGCACACGTCAATAAACATACAGAATGAGTACCCACACATAAACACACATAGTCCGGCATACATGTACTGGCCATAAATGCATTTATGCATACCTATGAGCACTCTAACACATACACCTGTACGGTATATCCTGATGAAAATGACACAATGCAGTATTTTATCATTTACATTTTTTWAACATTTCACCACAGCGTTGATACGTGTTATTACAATTGGACTTCATCAACACTAGACGTCATCTCAGCATCTACAGTGTTATTACCCTAGTACATTATACTGGGTAACACTTTTCCTTTATAAAGGGTTGGTAACAGGGTTATAAGTCGTATTTAGACTGTTCATCATTAGTATATAAGCAGTTTACTTATTATTTATAAATTATAATGAATAAATAATGAATAGTCTATAAACTTATAGAAACCCTTCATGAAATATAGGTTTAGGTTTAGTGATGTTACGTTTGATGCGTATGCGTCGAAATCGCTAAGCAGTGTACATRGAAGCAGTGTGCCGATGCATGTATCACTTTATCAGAAGCACGTGATCAATGACGACCGCAGCTTCGTTTCGTCGAACAACCACCTGATTGGTTTGGTAGAAGACAAAAATGTATAAGACTCGTGCTACAGCGTGSTCGACGTKATCTATAATAATTMGGCTGCTCTAAATTCTTTTGACCAGCAGGTGCCACTAGTGTGCAACGCGTTGATRAAAGCCTCAGGTAATGAACCTATTTTCGATAACAATTGGAAATGCTCAATGTGTCAGGAAGCTTCTTTCCCCCATCACTAGTCGGGGTTAGTACCCGTGTGACCTTGTACTGCATTAACAGACTGCATGTGGACGCAGGACACTGACAACGGTTCTGACAGAGATGCTGAGAAGACACTTCATCCTCAACAGAGAATGGATCAGTGCTCGCACGAGATGCATTTCACGAAATAGACGCAGCACACACCCTAAGCTATACACACTTTCAACATTGTTCATGCAAATATCCACTTTCAGGTGGTACTGACTTTCCAGCCGTGTTTGCATGATCTGTAACATATGACAGAGAGAGAATGAGAGAGAGAGAGAGAGAAGAGACGAGAGAAGAGACAAGAGACAGAGACAGAGCGAGAGACAGAGAGAGAGAGAGAGAGAGAGAGAGAGAGAGAGAGGAGGAGAGAAGAGGAGAGAGAGAGAGAGAGAGAGAGAGAGAGAGAGAGAGTAAAGGTATTATAGAGTGATATTAAGGTGATAGTTTAGGAGTCGTTCTGTGTGTTATAATAGCAGTTGTGTTTATATATATATACAGTATATATATAGTTGTGTGTGATCACTGTGATATTTCCAGGAATTCCTGCGACCCAGCAGACTGTGACAGGAGCAGGAGCTCCACAGTCACATGACACACACACACAAACACACACCCACAGACATGCACAAGTGCGCGTACAACACTCAGACAGAAGAAGAATACTTTGTTGTTAATTTTCTTCGAGAGAAAACAGAAACTGGTGTTTTTACTCTGAGCTCAAGCCCCGAGGTACACACACTACCACATAGTTGGAGCAGTTTAGGGGTTATGTGCTGAATATAGATATGGATCTATCCCTGTGTGTGTGTGTGTTGTGTGTGTGTGTGTGTGTGTGGTGTGTGTGTTGTGTGTGTGTGTGGTGTTGTTGTTGTGTGTGTGTGTGTGTGTGTGTGTGTGTGTGTGTGTGTGTTGTGTGTGTGTGTGTGAGATACTGCATGAAAGAGGGGGGTTGGGATCCACTTCAACCAGAGCGGAACATTCCAGCATGGCGAGGAGCAGCTGTTCTGGTGTTTGTTTGTGTCAGCTTACAAAAAGAGGGTCACCTGTACCGAACTAGGGATATACGGTCAGGCTTACCGACACGTTACCGGACACATTTAACGTATGCCGATCAGTACAACCTCTTAACTTCACCCCCCAGCCCAGCTTAGTTGAACTGATGAGGTGAGAGAACATTCCCTCAAAGGCCATCAGCGKCCAAGCGCTAAATCACCCGTTGTCAGCGGAATGACTGTAGTCGRCATGTACACACGAACAGTGTGACCCTGTGGTGCTGTGTTACCTGGAGACAGTCCAGGTGTGTGTCCGAGCGTGCACGTTACCACTCCGGGTGGCGACCACGAATGTGAGCCAGCGTAATGTGTTCRCGGGATAATCACGGAATGTTCTGAGGGGTGTGTGCTCGTTAACCCCTCCCCCCCCCAAGTTGTCCCAGACTGGAGATAACCAGGGGAGGGGATGGGGACAGGAACAGAGTGACGAGCAAAATTAAACATGGGGGTAGTACAACAAGGCCTTAGTTCCAGGGGTTTCCAGTGGTTGGGAGAGGAGGAAGTYTTTTTCCCCAGTTAGTTTGGAGGTTTTGTTGTGGGAGGTGGTGGTTGGGAACTAGTGCACTATACYGGGAACAGGGTTCCATTTCCTATACGKCCCCAGGCTACCTACCCCAGGAATGACCCTCCGCTGCTTGCCCCCTCTCTACCAAATCTGGCAGCCCCAGTCTCCTCTCCTGCCACCTTCCCTTGCAGCAGGGCCATCTCTCTGAGTGTGTGCAGAGTACAGGCCAATGAGGGAGTTATATTGCCCCTTCTGGCTCGGGGGAGACACTGCAGTGGCAAGGGGAGAGGATGTACAGGGTTTGGAGGTTAGAATCCCAGGCCTCTTCACCTCCAGCTTTTCTTCTTCTTCTTCTTCTTCTTCTTCTTCTTCTTCTTCTCTTCTTCTTCTTCTTCTTCTTCATCACCTCCAAGAGAGATATGGTGAATCCCAAACTGCCCCCTCGCCCCTACCAACTCCCTCGGGAGGACCTCTGTTGTCACATGTTGCGATATTCAGAGGTGACTTCCAGAGAGTGTTGAAGGGATCAATAAACCCATCAACTTTGGGACACACTTGGTGTTGAATGATGCAATTCATGTTCCACTTTTAAATAGGAATAAAACGGCATGAAATTCAAATGAACAAATCCCCCCTGTCGTTTTACACCTCAGTAACAGTTTAACATTTCATTTGGAGGTATTTCATCTA
>NW_019945395.1:27427-31868 GCF_002910315.2 Salvelinus sp. IW2-2015
TGTATGGACCTCGCTTTGTGCATAGGAGCACTGTCATGCTGAAACGGGAAAYGGCCTTCCCCAAARTTTTGCCACAAAGTTGGAAGCACAGAATTGCCTAGTATATCATTGTGTGCTGTYGCGTTAAAATGTCCCTTCACTGGAACTAAGGGMCCTTGCCGAAACCATGAAAAACAGCCCCAGACCATTATTCCTCCTCCACCAAACTTTACAGTTGGCACTATGCATCCGCCAAACCCAGATTTGTCCATCAGACTGCCACATGGTGAACCGTGATTCATGACTCCAGAGAACTCGTTTCCCCTGCTCCATAGTCCAATTGCGGCGAGCTTTACACCACTCCAGCCGACGCTTTGCATTGCGCATGGTGATCTTAGGCTTGTGTGCGGCTGCTCGGCCATGGAAACCCATTTCATGAAGCTCCCGACGAACAGTTCTTGTGCTGATGTTGCTTCCAAAGGCAGTTTGGAACTCGGTAGTGTGTTTTTACGTGCTACAACACTCACTGGTCCTGTTCTGTAAGTTGTGTGGCCTACCACTTCGTGGCTGAACCGTTGTTGCTCTGAACAGTTGTTGCTCTGAACCATTGTTTTCACTTCATAATAACAGCACTTACAGTTGACCGGGGCAGCTCTGGCAGGGCAGAAATTTGACGAACTGACTTGTTGGAAAGATGTAATACTATGATGGTGCCGAGTTGAAAGTCACTGAGCTCTTCAGTAAGGCCATTCTACTGCCAATGTTTGTCTATGGAGATTGCATGGCGGTGTGRTCGATTTTATACACATGTCAGCAACGGGTGTGGCTGAAATAGCRTAATCCACTATTGYAAGGGGTGTCCACATACTATTGTATGTATAGTGTACCTTGATTAGATAAGTATTTACTCCCCTGAATCAATACATGTTAGAATCTCCATTGGCAGTGATTACAGACATTTTTTGCCATACATTGCCATACATTTTCAAGCAGATTTAATTCAAAACTGTAACTTGTAACTTGGCCACTCAGGAACATTGCACTGTTTCTTGTTAAGACAACTCCAGTGCAAGATTTGGCTTGTTGAAAGATATTGTTCCTGCTGAAATGGTGAATTCCTTCTCCCAGTGTCTGTGTAAAGGCAGGACTAAGCAGGTTTTTCCCTCTAGGAATTTTGCCTGTGCTTAAGCTCCAGTACCGCTTCTTTTCATCCTGAAAAACTCCCGGTCTTTTCGATGAAAGCATACCCATTCCATGATGCAGCACCACACATGTTGAAAATAAGATGTAATTTACTCAGTTGATGTTTTGCTGTTTGGATTTCTCTCCAAACATAAACTCCCCTATCCTTCTGTGTAAACCTAGACCCTCATCATACCACCCTTCCCACCAGTCCATTACCTGCTCGTGACGCTCCCTCCCGACCCCTTAACTGTCCCTGATCACCAACCCGCTCTAGTTAATTCCACCACCAACTGCCCCTTTGACCCCTACCATGAATCCCCTACTTAGCCCCTGACCCCCCCTCCTGCCTTTAGTGAATACAGATTCCATCTCCCCTTAGCTCTTCCTTCCCTGATCCCGAACAGCAGCAAGCTGGTCAAGCCTCAGTCCAGACCCCCGAACCCACAATCCGCCTTCACCCCGGCTGCAACGGAATGATCAAACCCTGAACCTGACCCCACCAATAACCCATCACCATGACACTGACAATACACTCAGATGTCAAGAAAGACCACACTTCTGGCTGTTCATGGTTACCTCCCCACTAGCTGAATCCATCCATAAGGTGTACGTAAAGAGAATCCCCCATGGAGCACTCCACACTAAACACACCTGCCAACTATTTGTGAGTGCTTCCATGGCAGGTGAGGCCTTGCCCTGTTTGTTCCCTCTGACTGTCCAGCGTCCAGCCATGGCCTCCACACCGCTCCTCCTCCAGCACCAGCCAGGCTGATGGCATACTCTCCCACCACCCCACCCCTGCTCCTCTCCCGATCCCTCTCACAGAACCTGTCTGAAACCCAGGAACCATTCATCATCACACCAGAAGAGGCGCGGAGGAAGCACCAAAGATCTAGGACAACTCCCCGGAAACGAGCAGTTCACAGGGGAGCACCAAGATCGTAGACAACTCCCCGGAACGAAGCAGTTCACAGGGGGGACCATCACCTCCTGGTCGTGCGGTTTCCAGGGGTGTTATTCGTCGCTCATTGAGGTTGTCCTCACTCCCCCTTTGCAGGTCCAGAACAAATCCCAGCATAACACCAAGGCCAGATCCCCGGTTGCCAGCACAGTCCCAGCACAAGACTGCCAGACGAGGCGCGAGGAGGGACCAAAAGATCAGACCTTCACCTGGAACGAGTACGCCACAGGAAAAGTTACCACGTCTCTCTGTTCCTCTGGTTTCTAGGGGCTCCAATTTTTGGCCTGCTTGATACCTCAGGTTGTCCTTCCTCCCCTTTCCCCCTTTCCCAGTTCCTGGGTTCCCGGTCCCCAGTCTCAAACAGGCAGACCACACCAAGCCAATGGTTTCCAGTCCGAATTACTAATCCAGCTTTCCCAAGTCGGCCCTGGGCGACCCCAAGGGGTGCACATTTGTTTCTTGCCCTAAGTACATGGATACTAAACTAGATTCAGCTGAGGCTGATTTTTCCTTTGAGCGGATTGGTCGGGGCCCTAGAACTAATTACAAATCATTTGTAGACTAAAAATTTAACGCAGAAGCCCAAACAGATACAATATTGACTAAACATAATAATTTTAACATAACCTTGCTTACATTTGTATTATTGGACCACGACTCTCTGTTCTGGTGTTATTTCATCTTAATGATCAAGTCTCTCTGTTTCTGTGTTATTTCATCTCATGATTCCACGTCTCTCTGTTCTGTGTTATGGTTCATCTCATCTCGGATAGAGACGCTGTCTGACGTCTTTCAAAATACATGTACAAATTACATAAAGTACAAGGTACAATACAGTTTTGGCAGGGCGAACATAACAGTAGTGAGCTGATGTTACCAACACAACGAGACAGCCGTACAGGGAGGAGGTGAGGGCACTCGTTGTGTGTGTCAGGAAAAACCACCCCCCCCCCCCCCCACCCAGCGAAGTACATGAATCTAGGAGACAGAATGCGTCTCCTTCAGCTGAGCGGTATGACGGCTGCGTGTCCCATTGGTGGTTATACTTGCTTACTATTGTTTGTACAGATAAACGTTGTACCCTTCAGGCATTTGAAATTGCTCCCAAGGAGAACCAGACTTGTGGAGTCTTTAAAAAAAAAATCTGAGGTCTTGGCTGATTGTTTTTGATTTTCCATTTGGAGGTCAGCAAAGAGGCAATTGAGGTTGGAAGGTGCTTTGAAATAATCCACAGTACCACCTCCAATTGACTCAAATGTTATGTCAATTACATATCAGAAGGCTTCTAAAAAGCCCTGACATTCTTGGTCCAAGCTGTTTAAACGTCTTTGGTTAGGGGCAGTATTTTTTCACATCCGGATGAAAAAGCGTACCAAGTAAACTGCCTGCAGCTCAGGCCCAAGATGCTAGGGATATGCCTATTATAGTAGAGTTGGATAGGAAAACACTCTGCAGTTTCTAAAAAACTGTGGTGAATGATGTCTGGGAGTATAACAAGAACGTTCATATGGCAGGCAAAAACCGTTAAGAAAAAATCCAACCAGGAAGTGGGAAAATCTGAGGTTTTTAGTTTTCAACTCTTTGCTTATCCAAATACCAGTGGAAATGGGTTCATTTGCACTTCCTAAGGACTTCCACTAAGATGTCAACAGTCTTTAGAAAACTTGTATGAGTGCTTCTACTGTGAGTGGGGCGCAATGAGAGGGGATTGAGTAAGGTCAGCCATGAGCTGACCATGCGCTGACTCTGCGCGTTCATGTGAGAGTTAGCTGGAGTTCCATGCGCATTCTGAAGACAAAGGAATGGCTCCGTGTTGGAACATTATTGAGATTTATGCTTAAAAACATCCTAAAGATTGATTTCTATACGTCGTTGGACATGTTTTAGGACTGTAATATTACATTTCGTCTGAACTTTTGCCTGGACCTGCGCCGAAGCGTCGGTGAGTCAGATTGGTGTACTGAAACCCTTACGGCGAAACAACAAGGAGGAATTTTGGACATAAATTTGATGGACATTATCGAACAAAACAAACATTGATTGTGGAAACTGGGATTCCTGGGTAGTTTATTCTGATGAAAATCATCAAAAAGGTAAGTGAATATTTATAATGCTATTTCTTGACTTCGTGTTGACTTCCAACATGGCGGATATCTCTTTGGTTGATTTGGTCGTCTGAGTGCCGTACTCAGATTATTGCGCATAGGATTTGTTTTTTTCCTAAAGTTGTTTTGAAAAATCTGGACACAGCGGTTGCATTAAGGAGAAGTGGATTCTAAAATTCCAATACATGTTTATTACCACTATGTATATCGA
>NW_019945395.1:32157-34428 GCF_002910315.2 Salvelinus sp. IW2-2015
AAGTGAAATTGAGCAAGCTGGAATGTTCTCTGTCCAGATCGACACAACTCAGGACCAGTGCTGTGTCATTGTGAGATGTGTGACAGACGTCGTACAAGAGAGGCTTGTGGCTGTTGTGAAGTGTGAGGCGTCCAATGGACAGTACTTTGTCCCGTTGTTGAAAGATTATACATGTGCATTGGCAATTCTACGGATGGAGCATCCAATATGCGTGGCAAATATAAAGGCTTCTCTACTCTGTTATACTCTAAGTGTCCCAATCAAGTGCATGTATGGTGCTATGCACGTGTCCTTAATCTGGTTTCAACTGAAATTGTCTTAGCAAATGGGTCACTGTTTGCTCTCCTTAATGACATGCTGTCTTACTCTGTGAATCCTACCAAAGGATGGATGTGTGGGAGAAGAAGAGCCAGGACACGCGACACAGACACATATCTCCAATCGGAGAAACACGCTGGTGAGTTTAAGGATAGCTTTGAAGAAGGTCCTTGGATCCTTTGGAAAACCAGACCAGGGTCTCTATGTTGAAGTACTCCTCATATTATCAGCCATACAAGGACAGGCCAACGTGAAGACAACTGTTGAAGTACTCCTCATACTATCAGCCATACAAGGACAGGCCAACATGAAGACAACTGTTGAAGTACACCTCATACTATCAGCCATACAAGGACAGGCCAACATGAAGACAACTGTTCAACTACTCCTCAAACTATCAGCCATACAAGGACAGGCCAACATGACGACAACTGTTTTGGTGAAGGCCAGAGGATTTTACTGAGGCTCTTCTCCGCTATGAGACGATACTGACAGCTCAAATATTTCTTTGGATATTTAAGAACACGTCACCACTGTCCAAATACCTGGAGACAAGTGGGATGGACATCCTGTCTGCCCATCGAATGGTTGTGGCTACACAGGAAACCCTGAAAGGCATGTCAAGAGACTTTGACACCATTAATAAGGCAGCTACAGACACATTTGTTCCGTTTGCAAATAAGAAGATCATAGAACAGGTTGAGGACACAGAGCTGGAGGAGGTGGAAGACACTCTGCCACAGAAAAGGGCAAGACAGAAGAAAATCATGTCTGGAGAGATGAAGATGAAGCTTTGACAGAGGCAGAGAGAGGGAGTACCAGATCAATGTGGAGCTATTAAAACAGGGAGTACCAGTACCAGATCAATGTGGAGATGTATACAGGGAGTACCAGATCAATATGGAGCTATATACAGGAAGTACTAGTACCAGATGAATGTGGAGCTATATACAGGGAGTACCAGATCAATGTGGAGCTATATACAGGAAGTACACAGTACCAGATCAATGTGGAGCTATATTACAGGAAGTACCAGTACCAGATCAATGTGGAGCTAAATACAGGGAGTACCAGATCAATGTGGAGCTATATACAGGAAGTACCAGTACCAGATCAATGTGGAGCTATATACAGGGAGTACCAGATCAATATGGAGCTATATACAGGAAGTACCAGTACCAGATAAATGTGAGCTATATACAGGGAGTACCAGTACCAGATCAATGTGGAGCTATATACAGGGAGTACGAGATCAATGTGGAGCTATATACAGGAAGTACCAGTACCAGATCAATGTGGAGCTATATACAGGAAGTACCAGTAGCAGATCAATGTGGAGCTATATACAGGGAGTACCAGTCCAGATCAATGTGCAGTGGTACGAGGTATGAGGTATTTAAAGTCAATCAATCAATCAAATGTATTTATAAAGCCCTTTTTTACATCAGCTGATGTCACAAAGTGCTATACAGAACCAGCCTAAAACCCCAAACAGCAAGCAATGCAGATGTAGAAGCAGGTAGATATGTACATGAAGGCAGGGTGAAGTGACTAGGCATCAGGATAGATAATATAAGGTATTGGAGGTGGATATGTACATGAAGGCAGGGTAAAGTGACTAGGCATCAGGATAGATAATAATAAGGTATTAGAGGTGGATATGTACATGAAGGCAGGGTAAAGTGACTAGGCATCAGGATAGATAATAATAAGGTATTTGTGTTTTCACATCTCTAATGTTCCATTCATGAAGTGGATGGTTTGGTAAAAAATATTTTACTGCAAAAGTGGTTAAATTGATAGATATTGTGAAACTCTTCCTAAACTCAAAACGTGCAGAACAATGCCTGGCTAGAAGGGGGCCACACAATGTCATGTAACCCAATATCACTCTGCTGTTGCAAAAAACTGTGAAATACAAGCAATCAGTTTGTCTTTACCCTACATCAGGAC
>NW_019945395.1:35835-37582 GCF_002910315.2 Salvelinus sp. IW2-2015
ATCTGAATGGAAGTAAAGAAGTGTAAACACAGAGATACAATAGGCTGAAATAAWTGGGAGACATTACAGATGTGAAAAAACATCACTGTGTTTCGTTCTAACTTGGGTTGGAGACCACTAGTCTAACAGTCTTTTAAGTGTGTACWGAGCCAGTACAAGAAWAAGGTCAATGCAGATAGGACAACCRTTTATTAACTACACTGAACACATTTTAAACACAACATGCAACAACTTCAAAGATTTTACTGAGTTACAGTTCATATAAGGAAATCAATCAATTTAAATAATTCATCACAAGGCCTTAATCTATGGATTTCACATGACTGAGAATACAGATATACATCTGTTGGTCACAGATACCTTAACAAAAAGGTAGGGGTGTGGATCAGGAAACCAGTCAGTATCTGGTGTGAACCACCATTTGCCTCTTGCAGTGCAACACGTCTCCTTCGCATAGAGTTGATCAGGTTGTTGATTTTGGCCTGTGGAATGTTGTCCCACTCCTCTTCAATGGCTGGGCGAAGTTGCTGGATATTGGCTGGAACTGGAACCCGCTGTCGTACACGTTGATCCAGAGCATCCCACAMATGCTCAATTAGTGAATATGCAGGCCAGAAATAATAGCACAACAATGGACCTCAGGATCTCGTCACGGTATCTCTATGCATTCAAATTTCGATCGATAAAAATGCACTTGTTTTCGTTGTCAAGGCCCCGGTGAGGACGACGAGCTTCCCTGAGACGGTTTCTGACAGTTCTGTGCAGAAATTATTCGGTTGTGCGAACCCACAGTTTCATCTGCTGTCYGGCTGGCTGGTCTCAGACGATCCCAGACAGAGTGTATACTGGAGGGGATACCAATAGTGTTGGATCTGTGACTAATGCCTGTAATATGMCTCAGGTAATCACTCAACCAACTAGAGTGTATACCAATAGTATTGGATCTGTGACATCCACTTTTATGGATCGTATCATCGCCAATGCTGCAGAGCTTTGCTCCAAAGCAATTTCAGTTCCCATTAGCTGTAGTGACCATAACATTGTGGCAATAACAAGGAAAGACAAAAGTACAAAAGGCAAGTCATATACAAGAGATCAAAAAAAATGTTTTCTCAGGACTTTTTTGTTGAAGATGTAAAACATGTATGTTGGTCTGATGTGTATAACGAGAAGAATCCAGATGCAGCACTTGTGAGTATTTGTAAAATTAGTATTGACAATTGTTGGCAAGCATGCAGCTGTTGAGAAACTAACTGTGAGAACTGTTAGAGCCACCTGGATTGATGATGAATTGAACAATGGTACGGTTCAAAGACATGATGCACACGAGGTGGCCAGCAAGTCAGTTACGAACGCGATCGAACATCTCTGGAGTGACCTGAAAATAGCTGTGCAGCGACGCTCCCCATCCAACCTGACAGAGCTTGAGAGGATCTGCAGAATGGGAGAAACTCCCCAAATACAGGTGTGCCAAGCTTGTAGCGTCATACCAAAGAAGACTTGAGGCTGTAATCGCTGCCAAAGGTGCTTCAACAAAGTACTGAGTAAAGGTTCTGAATATTTATATAAATGTGATATTTCAATTTTTGTTTTTATACATTTGCCAAAATGTAGAATATTGTAGAGTTTTTCCTTGTGGGTTATTGTGATGTCATTATGGGGTATTGTGATGTCATTATGGGGTATTGTGATGTCATTGTGGGGTATTGTGATGTCATTGTGGGGTATTGTGCGCAGATTAATGAGG
>NW_019945395.1:37607-56216 GCF_002910315.2 Salvelinus sp. IW2-2015
AGCTGATTATCACAAGTGCTGATGTAGCAGATCCAATTGAAGAGGCTTATCCTAGTACAGTAAGGGGAGAACCGGATCCGGGAGCTGTATGTAGCCTCAGAATGTCCAAGGCCTGTATGAGACTCAGGGTTCTGAGTACATCAGCGCAGGTGAGTCACCAAAAAGTATGCGCTTGCTCTACCAGACAAGGAATCTCCGTTAGGAACGTCATATTGAGAATGCTGATATATATGATCAGAGAAAGCTATACCACGATAACGCATTGATTCTATACTTAGGATCTAGAAATCGTAGGAGCTCTCTTATACAGGACGCTGTAAATATAACTGTTATTCGCAAGTATCCGTCCGACGTTCGGCTAGATCTAACGTGAGACGACTCCAGTAACATTGAGAGGATAGTGGATGTCTACGTAAAACGCATGCGAACTAATCATAGTAAGACTACTTGAGGAACAGTTAACCAATAATAGTAGGGGAGATAAAAGTGTGGAGCTCATATACTATGGTAGCGTAACACAAGCACAAACTAGTACTTAAAGTATAGAGTGTAGGACGCACGACTTCACATGGAGATGCCAGGTGGTCACTGCTACATTCGAGATGATGGAGGATAAATACTAACAGAGAGAATACGCGAATATTTATAAGGATATTTTTGATTTCTGTTGAATAAACAACATGGCGATTAAAAAAAAAAGAAATCTGAGTAAGCCCGTCACAAGCATTATGCATGGGGTGCTTTTTTCGTAAAGTAAAAAAAGTCAGACTCACAAGCAGATAGAGAGACCCAGTATATCATTCATGGCAATGATCCAAACGAGTTAGTAGCACCGATCATTGTGGAGGCTATATTACAGGGAGTACCAGTACCCAGCATCAATGCTGCAAGTTGTACTGAGGTATGAGTATTTATAAGTCAATCAATCAATCAAATGTAATTAATATAAAGCCCTTTTTTACATCAGCTGCATGTCACAAAGTGCTATACAGAAACCCAGCCTAAAACCCCAAACAAGCAATGCAGATGGTCGAAGCAGGTACGATCATGTAACATGAAGGCAGGTTGAAGTGACTAGCATTCAAGGATAGATAATTATAAGTATTGAGAAGAATGTACATGAGGCAAGGTAAAGTGAATAGCATCAGGAGTAGATAAAGATAAGGTATTGGAGGTAGATATGTAACATGAAGGCAGGGTAAAGTGCGAGGGCAACAGGATAGATAATAATAAGGTTATTGGAGGTAGATATGTCATGAAGGCAGGGTGAATACTAGTACTATCAGGTATATTAATAATAAGGATTGGAGGTAGATGATTACATGAAGCAGGGTAAAGTGACTAGACATCAGGATAGATAATAATAAGGTATTGGAGGTGATATGTACATGAAGGCAGGGTAAAGTGACTAGGCATCGGATAGATAATAATAAGGTATTGGAGGTGATATGTACATGAAGGCAGGTAAAGTGACTAGGCATCAGGATAGATAATAATAAGGTATTTGTGTTTCACATCTCTAATGTCTCCATTCATGAATGGGATGGTTGTGTAAAAAATATTTTACTGCAAAAGTGGTTAAATTGATAGATATTGTGAAACTCTTCCTAAACTCAAAACGTGCAGAAATGCCTGGCTAAAGGGGGCCACACAATGTCATGTAACCCAATATCACTCTGCTGTTGCAAAAAACTGTGATACAAGCAATCATTGTCTTTACCCTACATCAGGAATTCTGAATGGAAGTAAAGAAGTGTAAACACAGAGATACAATAGGCTGAAATAATGGGAGACTTACAGATGTGAAAAAACATCATTGGTTTCGTTCTACTTGGGTTGGAGACCACTAGTCTAACAGTCTTTTAAGTGTGTAAGACCAGTACAAAAAAAGGTCAATGCAGATAGGACAACCTTTTATTACTACACTGAACACATTTTAAACACAACATGCAACAACTTCAAAGATTTTACTGAGTTACAGTTCATATAAGGAAATCAATCAATTAAAATAATTCATCACAAGGCCTTAATCTATGGATTTCACATGACTGAGAATACAGATATACATCTGTTGGTCACAGATACCTTAACAAAAAGGTAGGGTGTGGATCAGGAAACCAGTCAGTATCTTGGTGTGAACCACCATTTGCCTCTTGCAGTGCAACACGTCTCCTTCGCATAGAGTTGATCAGGTTGTTGATTTTGGCCTGTGGAATGTTGTCCCACTCCTCTTCAATGGCTGGGCGAAGTTGCTGGATATTGGCTGGAACTGGAACCCGCGTCGTACACGTTGATCCAGAGCATCCCACAATGCTCATGTGAATATGCAGGCCAGAAATAATAGCACAACAATGGACCTCAGATCTCGTCACGGTATCTCTATTATGCATTCAAATTTCGATCGATAAAAATGCACTTGTTTTCGTTGTCAAGCCCCGGTGAGGACGAACGAGCTTCCCTGAGACGGTTCCTGACAGTTCTGTGCAGAATTATTCGGTTGTGCGACCCACAGTTTCATCGTCTGTCGCTGGCTGGTCTCAGACGATCCCAGACAGAGTGTATACTGGAGGGATACCAATAGTGTTGGATCTGTGACTAATGCCTGTAATATGCTCAGGTAATCACTCAACCAACTAGAGTGTATACCATGTATTGGATCTGTGACATCCACTTTTATGGATCGTATCATCGCCAATGCGAGCTTTGCTCCAAAGCAATTTCAGTTCCATTAGCTGTAGTGACCATAACATTGTGCAATAACAAGGAAAGACAAAAGTACAAAAGGCAAGTCATATACAAGAGATCAAAAAAAATTGTTTTCTCAGGACTTTTTGTTGAAGATGTAAAACATGTATGTTGGTCTGATGTGTATAACGAGAAGAATCCAGATGCAGCACTTGTGAGTATTTGTAAAATTAGTATTGACAATGTTGGCAAGCATGCAGCTGTTGAGAAACTAACTGTGAGAACTGTTAGAGCCACCTGGATTGATGATGAATTGAACAAGGTACGGTTCAAAGCATGATGCACACTGCCAGCGTCAGTTACGAACGCGTCGAACATCTCTGGGTGACCTGAAAATAGCTGTGCAGCCGCTCCCCATCCAACCTGACAGAGCTTGAGAGGATCTGCAGATGGGAGAAACTCCCCAAATACAGGTGTGCCAAGCTTGTAGCGTCATACAAAGAAGACTTGAGGCTGTAATCGCTGCCAAAGGTGCTTCAAACAAAGTACTGAGTAAAGGTTCTGAATATTTATATAAATGTGATATTTCAATTTTTGTTTTTATACATTTGCCAAAATGTAGAATATTGTAGAGTTCCCTTGTGGGTTATTGTGATGTCATTATGGGGTATTGTGATGTCATTATGGGGTATTGTGATGTCATTGTGGGGTATTGTGATGTCATTGTGGGGTATTGTGCGCAGATTAATGAGGGGAAAAACGATGAATTTTAGAATAAGGCTGTAACGTAAAAAAATGCATAAAAGTCAAGTGTCTGACACTTCCGAATGCACTGTATGAATTGTGTATAAAACTTTTTTTTGGTGTCTTTCCTATATGCAGTATAACTCTTATTACATTTATTAATTTGTTATTTTGAATGTAATGTAATATCTATGTTGTTCTTTTCTATAACTGTTCTTACTTTGTTTTGGTATTTCTATGTTTATGTATGATGGCTTATGGGCAGCTTTATAGTCTCTATTTATAAATTTGTACGGTTAGCATACGGATACACGTGCTAAGATTCTATGTCTGCACTGATAATCCTTGAGGCAAACTATCTGAACTATCGGCGTCGCTAATATACTGTACACATGTGCCTGCATGGTTTCACTCTGAGGGACCTATATAGTACATAACTACGACTTCTATATATCTGCACAAGCATCTCAACGCGAGTATATCCTTGTGTTGATAGGCAAAACGAGACTATGAGTGTAACATCCTGTGCAGTGAAGACCAGTCAAACCGGTAGGAGCTGTCACACTTTTATATTAATAGTATGCGAACTATTATCATAGCTATATTTCGTACACACACTAGAATACTGAACACTGAGACATTGAGCCAGTGTTGATTACATGCTGATTGCAGGTGACCCTAGCACATCATTCGCAAATATATGATAGAGCGAGATGCTAATGCCTCGACGATATAAACTCAGTGACAGAAGCTGCGACAATAAGAGGTAACATCATACTTGGGGATTAACAAGAAGCATTACCATATCTAGAACTGAGTACTGAATAAACATGCTGCTCTTGATTGGAGAAACTACATGTATCACATTTGCCAGGAAAGTTGTAATTATGAGATCCAACATAGACTACTTAGTAACCTTATCGTATTAATCCTCATCGAACTTATGGTCACACGCGCCCTGCGACTTATACACACAAACGTAGAAAGCTAAAATGCGTCATCATAGTCTGATCCCAGGGCAACGAGTGACGAGCGAGCATCCACAGCCACAACAGCTGTCCACAGCACACGGAGCACCAGGATGTCAAATCAAAGGTCAGCGAAGACGTGCCTGGCCCAGCAAACTGCGACTACAAGCTAGAGGGTACAGAGGGAATTCTGGATCCCGGCAGTCCATAATCAAGAGCGACCGATCGATGTGGAGACACGGTACTATCCGAGGTAACGAAGAGACTAGGTAACGAATCTCGCTAACCCGCTCGTACGAGCATACGTACGCTTTCCATATCGGACTGCGCGAGGGCAGGTCCAGGTGTGCAGCGCAATCAGCGCGCGCCGAGCGAGACACACACGCGAACCCTGAGTCTGAGAAGCGTTAGTCGGCCGTGAACCGACGAGGCAGCAATGTTAACGCGAGAAATCACGAGAATGGCCTATTGAGTCTACGAAATCAGAATGAGGCTTCGATGACACTGTACAGAAGCCTGGCTCGCAGGTATCGAGGAATGACCGGACGCGCGCAGCGATTTACTCGCCTTTTATGAGAGGGGCGAGCTTATGAATCCGGACCATCGTGGAATTGCGATTAACCTTGAGCGCTGCGCTGAGGAGCTGCACCCCGAGGAGACCAGCCGAAAAGCCGGATTGAGTCAACAGCGAGAGAGACAGGCTAAGCGAGGTCGGTGATGAACGACAACGCGCGTCAGTGAGTCTAGTTTGTGATCCATAGGACTGGACTAACCCTCGAGAGAGACTTTAGAAAGGCAGGCAGGACTTGAGAGTAGGAACCCGGTCGGCGATGAACAGTATGCGCGTCTAGGAGCTTGTGAACGGCGACTCCCCGTCGAAGAGGGGGATGACAGCGGTAGCTTTCCAATCTTAGGAATAGCTTCGAGATGACTGAGCGGGAGAAGGAGGAAGCGCTGAATTTCCAGAAGCTTGGATATGGTATGGGGGGATGCATGGAGCAGACTGGCGATGGATGAGATCTTGAGCATGAAGCACGCAGCGTGGAACCTCTCCGCTGGAGGTCTCTGGACTGGCGCGAAACATTGTCTACCTCGCAGCTAGGATGATGGTACGGTGCCGACTGTGGTTGATCCGTCAAGCGTCTCCCGCAGAACATCTCTGCTGATCTATTTGGGAACTTGGAAGAACGGGAGAGCTCTGGGAGGAGTCTTAGGCTAGGTCTAGCTGTCGGGGAGAGGGGTGCATGCAGCTCTTGGTAGGGCCGGGGTGACTAGGGGAGAGTAGCCGAGCGCAAGAAAGCATTGGCCAGCCGCGGAGTAAGAGAGCATGAGTGAAATCCTTGCAATTGATGCGCGGGAATTTATTTGCGGGATGCTGGTTAACGCAGCAGCGAGTGTGTTCTAGGACTCTCTCGAACTACGCGCGAGAGGGCACAGACGAATGGGGAGGCTCGGTGCGGCTTTTATTCGGAGCGATCTGGAGCTGATATGTGGTCGCACCGCACACAGACGCCTCTGGAGGACTATAGAGCGCACGAGCGAAGTACGGACAATATTCGCTTCGTTGCCATAGAAGGGAGCTCAGGGAGCCTTTGACGGCACCTAAGCGGTGGACTGCCGTGTTCTCTGAGAGGTTCCCGCGTAGACTCCGTCCACATGTAACAATCTTGACATATGCGTGGGAGCGTGATCTCCGAGTCGAATACCGCCTAACGAGTCGCGCCGACGAGGGTATCCTGATTTGAGCGGGTCTGGATATCAAGGGCGAGTGCGTCCAGGTATGAATGCATACGCATACTGGGCGAGACATTCCGTCAGTGCGCCCTTTGTATTATTAATGCTACATATGCATCTGAACTGCGACTGCTTCTTCGAGCACTCTGTTGTCTCATTGGAATCGGTGGACGTATGTGACTCGGTGTCTCTTCGAACTTGTGGTTACTGGAGCTGCTGGACGTCCCCTAGAAGGCATAGGAAGTAGACGGCGGAGCACTGTCTGACGAGAGAGCGAGGCTAATTGAGGATCGCGCAGGATACAGACTACATGGACACAAAACTTGACGCGCGAAGGAAAGGGGCGCCACTACACGTTTCTGAGAGAGAGTGCGTAGGAGCTTAGTCGTTAATCATGGGCACATGAGACTGAAACACAGTACTGTGAGGAGAAAGTGTGGCAAAGCACCTGAGGACGAGCGTATATGCGTGGCGCTGATACTCGGTACTATGGCAGTGTGCATAACAAAGAGAGACAGTGAACAAGGACCCTCTTTACAAGTGCGAAGCGATGCTGGGTATGAGCAGGAAGCGATGAGTGATTCGGAGCTTTGGACCTGGGTGGAACGCCGACACAAGGGCGGAAGAGTTAAGCGTATAAGTGAGAGGAGGTCACCAGAGAACCGTAAACACTGATGGGGCCTAAAGCCATATCGGTGCTACCTGGTAGCACCCAAGCGTTACGTTGCGTATGGATATTCTGGCGTCAACCTTGTACCGAGGAAATGCAGATGTAGCAAGCGTCATTCACGCACAGGAGTACAACAAAGCCACGTGCGGAGAGGAGCGGCACAAGTCACTGAGGGCCTTCTAGGAATCGAGAGAGCGTGCGATAGGACTGACACGAACTCTGGGCGATGTATCCCTCTGCCGGTGAGATGTGGAGCTAATGGCAACTCTCGATTGGCGCTTATCCAAAGAGAGTGATGTTGGACTGATGTGCCCCACTCCTCTCGGACAGAGAGTGACTACTATCTCACTGCCTTTTCAGTATCGACTATAAGTATGCGAGGTGACAGAGCGTAATTCGGCAACGCCGAAATACCGACTCGAAATCAACGATCACATCGCACCTATAACAACGCACCATACACAGAGAACTAGACAAGTGGCATTACTGTTTGGAGTGCGGCGAACACACTGACAGAGCCGAAAGCCAAGATGCATCTCGGGTCGGGCATCGACTCACTATCCCACACTTCAGATCTCTGATGACCTCGAGATACATCCCTAGGAGACACTCCAGTGCAGATCCTGAACACCCAACGAGAGTGCTCTCAGAGTAGAGCGTGTCGACACTCTCTAGCGGTGGAACCGCTCCCAGGGTCCCGCGCGGTATAATCACTTTCTGCGCTATGCGCCATCATTGTGTAACGCACAATGACTACGTCGCGAGCAGCGCTCGCAGGCATGAGCGCAGTCTCACAGCGGCCAGGCGCACAGACTGGGTGTTCATCGCCACCGGAACCCTTACCCGGCTTGACGCGTGACTACATCTCTAGTCAGCCCCTCCTATTGTCTCTTCTTTAGGTTGAGCGAGGAGGGCTGACCGCATCTCTTTGGCTGCGTTCATGGGCCGAGGACCTGAAGCGGCCCGCGACTAGTCGAAGTGAGTCACTGGCAATCATGTGCTACTTGCAGAGGCAAGTTCCATCAAGGAATCGAGGTCTTTCGATGGTCTGCCTGGCATTAACTCTCTTGTCACCTAGAGCGCATAAGTGAATGTCTTTACCGGTTTCACCATCGTACTGATGAGTCCTGGATATCCCGCAGGCCCAGGATACCCTCTCTCCTGGCAAAGCTGCTTTGTCCGATGGATGTATGACGAGGATCGTGTAGGTCAACATTCAAACTCATTCGAGAGAGGTCAGGACAAAACAATAGCAGACCTCAATCGGGATGTTTGCGAGGACAGAAGTTGCTTACTGGCGTATGGCCACTATCATCTTTATTCTATATGCCGTATCATAAGACACAGACCGAGAGCGTACCAACAACATATAGATGGCCAAGACTGCACACGTGATCGCTTCTTTTGCCCATGTCTTAATCGTATGTTACCTATTATTGATTGGCTGCTGTCTCAGAGAGACATAAAGAACATCTAAATAACAGTACAAAGCGCTGCCTAAATATGATCCCCAATCAGAGCACCAGCGCATCATATAAAGAAGGCCAGCTGCCCCGGAACTGATTGGGAACCATTCAAGCTCCATTGCACTCTCTAGACATAGTTACGAGAGAATATAATCCTAAGCACTACCCGAGGCCCGATTTTCCAGCAGGGTCACTCGACCTATATTACCAACTATAGAGAAATATATAAGACATCGTCTCATGGTCAGTGCGCACACAGTTTGAGGCACAGTGATCTAGAGAACAGCCTGCTAATATTCTACAATATCACAGAAAATCACTAATGTACTGCTCAATTCATTGTCGCTCAGTTTGAGCACGACCGAGTGCAGCCCTTTCGCTAGCATCGGCCACTTCTAATTTGCTGGACTCAGAGCCAGTTTGCCGCGAGCGTCTTCTACAGAAGCGGAGATCAGTACAGTACTAGGCGTTGTAGGATGAAGTACCATCTACTGAGGACATCCTTCTCAGGTCGCGAGATCTATTATGAGTTACTGGACTATACCAGATTGCAGTATGTATTGCTCCACAGAAACTTGGCTAGTGGAACCAGATATATAAGGAGTCGCGCGTTTACCTATCCTTCGAGCGTCCGCGTGAGGTTTAGCGTAAGTACTCAGTAAGGTGCGAGCACCGCACCTTCGGGCAGCACCTCCTCCAAATCTTTCTCATGCCTAATAAATCTCACGCAGATCATCAGGGATTCTCGGCGGGGCACACTGTTACCATCAGACGGAAGCAATGAGTAACTCCTCGAAGATATCTAGTAGCCGTCAGAGTACAAGTGAGAAATGCGTGCAATATGAGAGAGAGATAGCTGCGATCTTAAGTACGTCGGTGTCTGCACTAGTAAATAGCAAGTCACAGGCATGTCTAACTAGAAGTTACTATTTTACCGGTCATCACTGACACAGTAGCTGCTAAACATTCAATGTATCAGAGTAGACACTCGTGCGTAGAACATGTGTATACCTAAGAAGGACACATATAACACTTGGATTTGTATCAATCCGCAAGATAGAGTTTGATCATAAATCATTCAAAGATGTCAATGCAGTATGCTTCTAGTTGAGTAGTGATGATAGGTCAGGAGTTGAATTAATGTTCTGTTACTCATTTATCACAATATCAATTTCATACAATGAGACAGAGTATACAGTGTTTACTAGGTTAGTAGTAGCACATCAGAAACCAGAGCTCCAGACGAACTCGTGAGACTGGTAGCATAGAGTTGTTATGGGGATTTTGTGTCAACTGATGAATAAGAAAGCATGATTGAGTACAACTAACCTCGGATCCAACTAGGCTTCATTGCACGGACAGGCAGGCGAGCCCAGAGCGAGATGACTAGACCCCTATTGTAGTTCTGCACAGGTGATGTGCTTTGAGATCAGGCAAAGCACAAGTTCCACAGAAAACACCATACCGCGCGATTAATTGTTCATATTGCGAGTTACGTAATGGTGGCGAATCTGATTAAGTGAAGAGACCTCACAATGTTAGTAAAAGTATGTTGCAGAACAGCTCAGGACAAGTTTGAGAATGCAAAGAGTGAGATGACACAGACTGCATAGACGATCGCTATCTCTTTGCGAAACATGGTTCTGAGAGTTAACTGGAATTCGTCAGTGAGAGTAGCGTGAACTGAGTGCTATGGGTTATACTGAGAAGAGCGATCGGAGTATCAGTAAGGAGGCACTTAATATTGAGGGAGAAGATGTGGTAACAGTCGAGACAGCCGATGCACAGGCACTCTTAATGTCGATGGAATAGATTAAGCTCTGTAGTCGTTAGGTGTTGAGATAAGGCGCTGGCTTACTGGTTGAACATTTTCACAGAAAGTCACAGAGTGATCTGAGAGACACATAAGCCCCTGAGGGGCAACGTAGATCGAACTATCATTGATGCTATAGAAGATGGCATCCACAGCGAGAGTAGTCCAGATACTGCAGAGCGTCCGTGTGAGAGATGTTGTGAAGCAGTCAGTAGAGAATGACGTGGCAGCTTCAATAGTTCCATTTTGGTCAGATCAACCTTCAGCAGACTAGGATCCAACGTACTTGTGAACTCTGAGTGATGAAGTAATCGATTGGCTGAGAGAAGCACGCATCAGACCTGCAGCAGAACGTACTCAGCGGTCCGTATCTAATCCCTACTATGAGTCGCTAACAGAGATGCTCAAAAGAGAACAGCTCAGAATGGATCGATGAATGTAATTGCCTATTCAGAGCAGTGTGCTCTCATTGCATTTGTCATGAGCACACCTAGGGAGCCTTAGGACAAGGTACCATGCCAGTATGATGAGATGAACCGTTTGTATAGAAAGGCTCAGACAGGATCAGTAATGTATTTGTATGTTAATGAGAACGTCGCACGTCAGACACACTGGACGCAGTAGATTCAAGTCAATGTGGTCATGAGTCAGTAATTATGAAAAGGCTCACGGACAGTGATGCAGTATTGGTATGTGATGTGAGCAAACTGAGTACTCATCACAAACAAGGACTCTAGCACAGTGGACTCATGTAATCGCTAAGTTGTGATAATGGAAATGTAACTATCCTCTGCTCTCAGCAACAAGCAGATCGAACGGTAGCGTGGTCAGCGAGATGGAGACAAGACGAACGACACCATAATGCAACACATAATCAGGGTTCTCAACCTAGCCGTACTAAAACAAGTACACAAATAGACTCGAATTCTGAGCATGACCTCAGCTAGTCAGCACTGTCACTAAAATAAATAGCTGAGCCGCAGAAAACTTCCCAACCTAGCAGCATCTATCTACACTCACTATCTATGGAAGTATCTGAGAGTATCTGATAGTGCTTGATTTTTCGTCTGAAGCCTTTCTAATACAGACATACACAATACAATACTGCCTGTCTGAGCGTTCTATACAACATACACAATACATACTGATCCTGTCGAGCTTTCTATACAACATACACAATACATACTGAGTCCTGTCCTGAGCTTCTATTACAACATACACAATACATACTGATCCTGTCTGAGCTGCTATACAACATACACAATCATATCCTGATCCTGTCTGAGCTTTCTATACAACATACACAATACAATACTGATCCTGTCTGAGCTTTCTATACAACATTACACAATACACGATATCCTGTCTGAGCTTTCTATACAACATAACACAAACATACTGCGGATCCTGTCTGAGCTTTCTATACAACAACACAATAATCACTGATCCTGTGTGAGCTGGTCTATACAACATACCACAATATAATCACTGACTGTCTGAGCTTCTATACAACATACACAATACAATACTGATCCTGTCTGAGCTGTCCATACAACATACACAATATATCACTGATCCTGTCTGAGCTGTCTATACAACATACACAATCATTACTGGTCCTGTCTGAGCTGTCCATACAACATACACAATATATCACTGATCCTGTCTGAGCTGTCTATACAAACATACACAATACATTTACGGTCCTGTCTGAGCTGTCTGTACAACATACCACAATACACTATGTGGCCAAAGAAATAAAAGAGAAAACTAAATCCCCACATCAAACTGAGCCTGAATAATTTAATGATTTAGTTAACTTTGTTTGAAGGTTTCTTAGGTCCACCAGGCTCCTAAAATGAAAACACAAAGCAGGAGGTAAATAATTGACATGCCTTTCTTTTAGAGACAGAAGTTTGACAATCCAGACTATTCAGAGATTATTCTTATATAATTTGGGTTATTGTGATGATATGTGAATGGGTGGTTTGGAGGTGCTCTGTCAAAATCAATAACCCTCAGCCAGTGATGTTGGTGAGAGTCTTTCTGTAAAGAGTTCTGTGAATTCTACTAATAGAACCAATTATCTAGTCTCGACAGGTTCCCATAGATATCACCATAGCGATCACCGCTGAAAAGAGATTGGGTGGCATTTAGGACCAATCACAAAGACAGACAATCAGGAACTAAAAGACATGAATTGCGTTTGTAATTTATTGCAGCCTTTTAGTCTGGATGTCTCGCACTGACCATAGAGAGCCTTTTATTCTCTAGTTGGTTAGGTCGGGGTCTGACTGAGGTGGGTTATTAGGTTATTATATTGTCTATGTTGGCCTGGTATGGTTCCCAATCAGAGGCGCAGTTTATCGCTGTCTCTGATTGGGTCATATTTAGGCAGCCTTTTCTTGTTTTGTTTTTTTGCATGAGAGCACCTCAATTGTACATCACGGTCGTTCGTTCCTTTATTGTTTTTTGTGTTGTTTCACTTTAATAAAATGTGGAAACCTAAGCACGCTGCACGTTGGTCTGAGTTTGCCTACCACGAAATCGTGACATAAGATCCCACCACTCACGGACCAAGCAGCGTGCCCAGGAGGAGAGGGTACCTGGGCCTGGGAGGATATCCAGGAGTAAAGACATCCTGGGACTTGGGAAGAGATAATGGCAGGAGACGAAAAGCCTTCCATGGAAGCGGTGAAGGAAGGACAGCGAACGCGGGGTTCGCGGCCATGACGCAAGCCAAAGAAGCAGCCTCAAAAAAAAATGGGGGGAGAACACGGGGTAGTCGGCGAAGTTGAGGGGTGAGTCAGAGCCTGTCGAGAGTTATTGTACAAATTGGAGGAGAGTGAACGGAGGGTGAGTTAGAGACCTCGAGATTTTGGAGAAATTGGAGGAGAGTGATGCGACAGAGCTGTTGGTTTGGAGTAGAATGCACGGCATTCGCCCTGAGGAGCGTGTTAGCCGTCCGATGCCATCTGTGCCAGCTCCCATTCGTCCTGAGGAGCGTGTCATTTGTCCGGTACCATCTGTGCCGGCTCCACACACCAGGTCTCCAGTGCGCCACCACAGTCCCGGTGCATCTTGTGCCGCTCCCCGCTTGCCGTGCGGAGCGCGTCATCGTTCCGGTACAAGTCGTGCCGGTCCTACGCACCAGGTCTCCAGTGCACCTCCACAGCCCAGTACGTCCTGTGCTCCTCCTCGCACTCTCCCTCCAGTGCGCCTCCCCAGTCCAGTACGTCCTGTGCCTCCTCCCCGCACTCGCCCTGAAGGGCTGTCACCAGTTCGGTGCCACCTACCGGCCCCACGCATCAGGCCTCCAGTGCGCCTCCCCAGTCAGGTATGTCCTGTGCCTACTCCTCGCACTCTCCCTCAAGTGCGCCTTCCCAGTCAGGTATGTCCTGTGCCTGCTCCTCGCACTCTCCCTCAAGTGCGTGTCCCCAGTTCAGAGCTTCAGGCGACGGTCCCCAGTCCAGAGCTTCAGGCAACGGTCCCAGTCCACAGCTTCCGGTGACGAGTCCCAGTTCAGAGCTTCCGGCGACGAGTCCCAGTACAGGCTTTCCGGACGGTTCACAGTCGGAACCTCTGAGACGGTCACAGTCCGGAACCTCTGAGACAGTCCCCGTCGGAACCTCCTGAGACGATCCACGGTCCAGAACCTCCAGCTCCATGGCAGGAGCCTTCCTCTGCGCCGATGTCCAGGCATCGGCGTCCAATCCCGTCCAAGGCCAGAGCCTTCCTCTGCGCCGGTGCCTCCAGGCACGGCGTACAGTCCACGCCAATGCAGGAGCCTCCAGCGACGGTTCTAGTCCAGAGCCTCAGCGAGGGTTCCTAGACCAGAGCCTCCAGCGACGGTCCCCAGTCCAGAGCTTCCGGCAACGGTCCCAGTCCAGAGCCTCCTGCGAGGGTTCCCAGTCCAGATACTCCAGCGAGGGTTCCTAGGCCAGAGCCTCCAGCAAAGGTCCCCAGTCCAGAACCTCCAGCGAAGGTCCCCAGTCCAGAGCTTCCGGCGACAGTCCCCAGTCCAGAGCCTCCTGCGAGGGTTCCCAGTCCAGATCCCCAGCGAGGTTCCCAGTCCAGATCCTCCAGCGAGGGTTCCCAGTCCAGAGCCCTCCAGATGATGATCCATGGTCCGGAGTCCCCGGCGATGATCCACGGTCCGGAGTCCCGGCGATATCCACGGTCCGGTCCTCCGCGACGATCTCGGTCCGGCGATTCTGGCAACGATCCCATGGTCGGTTCCTCCGCGACGATCCACGGTCCGGAGCTTACGGCGAGATCCCCGCACCAGAGCCACCACCGAAGCTTACGTATCCGTGAGCGGAGGGGGTACTTCGCCCCGCACCGGAGCCGCCCCCGGCATTAGATGCCCACCCAGACCCTCCCCTATTGAGTCAGGTTTTGCGGCCGGAGTCCGCACCTTTGGGGGGGGGGTGGTACTGTCATGCCCTGACCATAGGAGCCTTTTATTCTCTATGTGTTTAGGTCGGGTCTGACTAGGTGGGTATTATAGGTTACTATATGTCTATGTTGGCCTGGTGTGGTCCCAATCAGAGGCAGCTGTTTATCGTTGTCTCTGATTGGGGATATATTTAGGCAGCCTTTTCCCACTGAGTTTTTGTGGATCTTGTTTTTTTGCATGAGAGCACTTCAATGTACATCACGGTCGTTCGTTCTTTATTGTTTTTGTTGGTTGTTTCACTTTAATAAAATGTGGAGCCCTAAGCACGCTGCACGTTGGTCTGAGTTTGCCTACAAAGAAGATCGTGACCACTGGATTGACTTGTTGACATGGCAGAGTGGTGGAGGCACAGAACAGTTCTGAAGAGGAAGTGTATGACCGCTATCTAACCCTTTACAAATTGAAAGAGAAATAAATCGAAAGCCAAGTCTACATAAAACATAGAAATACAAAGGTAAAGAACATTATAGAAAAGAACAACATGAGATATTACATTACATTCAAAATAACAAATTAATAAATGTATAAGAGTTATACTGCATATAGGAAAGACACCACAAAAAAGTTTTAATACACAATTCATACAGTGCATTCGGAAGTGTTCAGACACCTTGACTTTTTATGCATTTTTTTACGTTACAGCCTTATTCTAAAATTCATCGTTTTTCCGCTCTGGACTGGGGACCTTCGCTGGAGGTTCTGGACTGGGGACCTTTGCTGGAGGCTCTGGCCTAGGAACCCTCGCTGGAGTATCTGGACTGGGAACCCTCGCAGGAGGCTCTGGACTGGGGACCGTTGCCGGAAGCTCTGGACTGGGGACCGTCGCTGGAGGCTCTGGTCTAGGAACCCTCGCTGGAGGCTCTGGACTAGGAACCGTCGCTGGAGGCTCCTGCATTGGCGTGGGACTGTACGCCGTGCCTGGACTGGGCACCGGCGCAGAGGAAGGCTCTGGCCTTGGAGCGGGATTGGACGCCGTGCCTGGACATCGGCGCAGAGGAAGGCTCCTGCCATGGAGCTGGAGGTTCTGGACCGTGGATCGTCTCAGGAGGTTCCGGATCGGGGACTGTCTCAGGAGGTTCCGGACTGTGAACCGTCTCAGGAGGTTCCAGACTGTGAACCGTCGCCGAAAGCTCTGTACTGGGACTCGTCGCCGGAAGCTCTGAACTGGGACTCGTCACCGGAAGCTGTGGACTGGGGACCGTTGCCTGAAGCTCTGGACTGGGGACCGTCGCCTGAAGCTCTGAACTGGGGACACGCACTTGAGGGAGAGTGCGAGGAGCAGGCACAGGACATACCTGACTGGGAAGGCGCACTTGAGGGAGAGTGCGAGGAGTAGGCACAGGACATACCTGACTGGGGAGGCGCACTGGAGGCCTGATGCGTGGGGCCGGTACAGGTGGCACCGAACTGGTGACATGCCCTTCAGGGCGAGTGCGGGGAGGAGGCACAGGACGTACTGGACTGGGGAGGCGCACTGGAGGGAGAGTGCGAGGAGGAGGCACAGGACGTACTGGGCTGTGGAGGTGCACTGGAGACCTGGTGCGTAGGACCGGCACGACTTGTACCGGAACGATGACGCGCTCCGCACGGCAAGTGCGGGGAGCTGGCACAAGATGCACCGGRCTGTGGWGGCGCACTGGAGACCTGGTGTGTGGAGCCGGCACAGATGGTACCGGACAAATGACACGCTCCTCAGGACGAAYATGGGGAGCTGGCACAGRTGGCATCGGACGGCTAACACGCTCCTCAGGGCGAATGCCGTGCATTCTACTCCAAACCAACAGCTCTGTCGCATCACTCTCCTCCAATTTCTCCAATGTATAGACAGCTCAGACAGGATCAGTATTGTATTGTGTATGTTGTATAGAAAGCTCAGACAGGATCAGTAATGTATGTGTATGTTGTAGTAGAAAGCTCAGACAGGAACCAGTATTGTATGTGTATGTTGTATAGAAAGCTCAGACAGGAGAGTATTGTATTGTGTATGTTGTAATAGAAAGCTCAGACCGGCATCAGTATTGTATTGTGTATGTTTGTATAGAAAGTCAGACAGGGTCAGTATTGTATTGTGTATGTTGTATAGAAAGCTCAGACAGGATCAGTAATGTATTGTGTATGTTGTAAGTAAGACAGCTCAGACAGGACCAGTAATGTAATTGTGTATGTTGTATAGATAGCTCAGACAGGATCAGTTTTGTATAGACAGTTAAGACGGCACCAGCGTACGTGCCGCCCTTGGTCTTGACCGGTCCTTTAGACACATACAAACGCACACACACACACACACACACACACACACACACACACACACACAGCACACACACACACACACACACACACACACACACAACACACACACACACACACACACACACACACACACCACCACACACACACACACACACAGGTCTTGACGTGACAGTTGTTTAATCCCAGCTGGAGCAGCAAGGTCCCTGCTGAGAAATCTGGGCTGCATCCCAAATGCACCCTATTCCCTATGTAGTGCACTACTTTTGACTAGGACATATAGGACCCTGGTCAAAGTAGCTGTTCACTAATAACGGTTGCCGTTTGGGAAGCAGGCTGAATGTACTCTATTGATTAGCGACTATGTTAGGGACACAAGCTAACGTCTAAACTCTCATGTTGAGATGAGCTGCAGGTTCAATAACTGCTAACCCTGTCTGTTCTAACATCCCCACTTTTTCCAGCCTCATTTACCTCCCCTTCCTTTTCCCCTTATCCATTCTCCCTCCTTCCCCCTTCTCCAGCCTCCCTCCTTCCCCCTTCTCCAACCTCCCTCCTTTTCTCCTTATCCTATTCTCCTCGTTCCCCTTCTCCAGCCTCCCTCTTCCCCCTTCTCCAGCCTCCCTCCTCTCCCCCTTGTTCCCCTTATCCAGCCCCTCCCCCCCTTCTCAGCTCCCTCCTTCCCCCTTCTCCAGCCTCCTCCTCTCCCCTTGTTTCCCCTTATCCAGCCTCCCTCTTCTCCTCTCCCGCCTCCCTCGTTTCCCCTTATCAGCGTCCTCCTTCCCCTTCTCCAGCCTCCTTCCTTCCCCTTCTCCAGCCTCCTCCTCTCCCTTGTCTTCCCTTATCCAGCCTCCCTCCTTCTCCCTCTCCAGCCTCCCTCGTTTCCCTTATCCAGCGTCCCTCCTTCCCCCTCCTTTCCCCTTATCCAGCATCCCTCCTTCCCCTCTCTAGTTTCCCCTCTCCAATATTCTCTATTGTCACAGTCAATATGCCCTTCTTGTCACTACGTAGATGACTAAAGACCGAGACTGGGGTAAAAGAAAGGACACATTGCTCTTCTAAGACTGGGGATTAAAGGCAAGGAACAATATCACTCTTTTAAGACTGGGGATTTAAAGGCAAGGAACATAATCACTCTTTTAAGACTGGGGATTTAAAGGCAAGGAACTATCACTCTTTTAAAGACTGGGGATTTAAAGGCAAGGAACATATCACTTCTAAAGACTGGGGTTTAAAGGCAAGAACATATCACTCTTTAAAGACTGGGGATTTAAAGGCAAGGAACATATCACTCTTTTAAAGACTGGGGATTTAAAGGCAAGGAACATATCACTCTTTTAAAGACTGGGGATTTAAAGGCAAGAACATATCACTCTTCTAAAGACTGGGATTTAAAGGCAAGGAACATATCACTCTTTTAAAGACTGGGGATTTAAAGGCAAGGAACATATCACTCTTTTAAAGACTGGGGATTTAAAGGCAAGGAACATATCACTCTTTAAAGACTGGGGATTTAAAGGCAAGGAACATTCCCAGAATAATAGCTAAGATTCCCATGAAGTTCTAGCTGGGGTTTTATCTAACGTTAGGATGATAGCATCCCAAAAGCATTCTGTTATATAGACAGCACACAAAATCTATTTATTTATTTAAAAAAATGTTTTATACTTGGAATGCTATCCTAGCATTCACTAAAATGTTGTGTGCACAACGTCTGTAACAATCACTACAGAACATTCCCCAAACGCGTGTAGTTTATTTATTAAAAACATTCGCCTATGTTGCATTCGCCTGATATTTGTATCTGTTCTTTAAAGGTGTGC
>NW_019945395.1:59748-64870 GCF_002910315.2 Salvelinus sp. IW2-2015
TATGTAGAAGTCGCTTGCTTTCAATGACAAAAGTGTCACGGGTCTCGTGGGTAAAACAAGCGACACCTGGAGGAGGGTGGAGACAATCACAAGGACAGGTGAAACAGATCAGGGCGTGACAGACTGTCTTTTTTTTTGCCATTCATGTTAGTGTTATTCAATGAGTTTCTATGGCTATAGTAGTAGGGCCAAATTCAAAATGTTCTAATACCTAAAGAGGTCCTAAAATTCTAAATCAAATAGCTGAATGATCCACGGTATGACATTCTTAAAACAATTCCATATGTTAGCTTAGTACCCCCCACCCAACGGAGGACGCTTTTATTACATGTGACTCGTTTCAGGAAACTAGGTGTAGGTTGCATGTCACTACTTCACAGGACAGGCGTTTGAACGTAAACATTTAAAAAAAAAAAAAAAGTGTGTTTTTTGACAGAAATGCTTTTTTGCAACATGTGACCTGTCATGTGCCTTAATACCAAACGTGTATACCATCTGTAAATACAAATTAAATTGTTGAATTACGAGCCTCAGCCTCCACTCACCTGTATCCCTTCTTTCTTTTCTTTCCAAAACACTGGAGCGTGCTGTCTCTTATCAACTCTCTCGTTATCTCTCTCAGAACCATCTTCTTGACCCTAACCAGTCAGGCTTCGAGACGGTTCACTCAACTGAGACTGCTCTTCTCTGTGTCACGGAGGCTCTCCGCACTGCCAAAGCTGACTCTCTCTCCTCTGTTCTCATCCTCCTAGATCTATCATCTGCCTTGGACACCGTGAACCATTAGATCCTCCTCTCCACCCTCTCAGGGCTGGGCGTCTCAGGCTCTGCACACTCGAGGATTGTATCCTACCTGGCAAGCCGTTCCTACCAGGTGACGTGGAGAGGAACTGTGTCTGCACCACGTACTCTCACTACTGGTGTCCCCCAAGGCTCGGTTGTAGGCCCTCTTCTCTCTATACACCAAAGTAATTCGGCTCCGTCGTATCCTCACATGGTCACTCCTATCGTTGCTATGAGGATGGACCTCTCCTCTTCTCTCTACAGACCTCGTCACCCAGCTCTGTCATRTCCTCACACGGTCTCTCCTATCAATGCTATGCGGGTGACACTCAACTACTTTTCTTCTTCCCCCCTTCTGATACCCAGGTGGTGGCACGTATCTCAGCCTGACAGATATCTCAGCTTGGATGTCGGCCCACCACCTCAAGCTCAACCGTCTACCTCCGACAAGACGGAGCTTCTCTTCCTCCCGGGGAAGGCCTGCCCACTCAAAGAACCTCTCCATCACCGTTGACAACTCCACAGTGTCCCCCTCCCAGAGTGCATAGAACCTTGGCGTGACCCTGGACAACACCTTGTCATTCTCCGCAAACATCAAAGCAGTGACTCGCCCCTGAAGGTTCATGCTCTACAACATCCGTAGACTACGACCCTACATCACACAGCAATCGACTGCTGTTATTATTTCCTGAAACAACAATTGCACTTGTGATGTCCCCACAATGGCTACCCCTACCCCGATCAACAGCCCTGCACCCCCACAGCAACTCCCCAAGCCTCCCCAATTTCTCCTTCACCCAAATCCAGATAGCTGATGTTCTGAAAGAGCTGCAAAATCCGGACCCCTACAAATCAGCCGGGCTAGACAATCTGGACCTCTCTTTCTAAAATTATCTGACAAAATGTTGGACCCCTATTACTATCCTGTTCAACCTCTTTTTTCGTATCGTCTGAGATTCCCAAAGATTGGAAAGCTGCCGTGGTCATCCCCCTCTTCAAAGGGGGAAACACTCTAGATCCAACTGCTATAGACCTATGTCCATCCTGCCCTGCCTTTTAAGGTCTTCGAAAGCCAAGTTAACAAACAGATTACCGACCATTTCGAATCCCACCGTACCTTTTCCACTATGCAATCTGGTTTCAGAGCTGGTCGTGGGTGCACCTCAGCCACGCTCAAGGTCCTAAACGATATCATAACCGCCATCGATAACAGACATTACTGCGCAGCCGTAGTCATCGACCTGGCCACGGCTTTCGACTCTGTCAATCACCACATTCTTATCGGCAGACTCAACAGCCTTGGGTTCTCAAATGATTGCCTCGCCTGGTTTACCAACTACTTCTCTGATAGAGTTCAGTGTGTCAAATCAGAGGGCCTGTTGTCCGGACCTCTGGCAGTCTCTATGGGGTGCCGCAGGGTTCAATCTTGGGCCGACTCACTTCTCTGTATACATCAATGATGTTGCTCTTGCTGCTGGTGATTCTCTGATACACCTCTACGCAGACGACACCATTCTGTATACTTCTGGCCCCTCAACAGCCTTGGGTTCTCAAATGATTGCCTCGCCTGGTTCACCAACTACTTCTGAGACAGAACACGGACTGTGTATATATCTGTGTATGTATCAATGATGTCGCTCTTGCTGCTGGGGATTCTTTGATCCACCTCTACGCAGACAACACCATTCTCTGTATACATCTGGCCCTTCTTAGGACACTGTGTTAACAAACCTCCAAACGAGCTTCAATGCCATATAACACTCCTTCCGTGGCCTCCAACTGCTCTTAAATGCAAGTAAAACTAAATGCATGCTATTCAACAGATTGCTGCCGCACCTGCCCGCCCGTCCAGCATCACTACTCTGGACAGTTCTGACTTAGAATATGTGGACAACTACAAATGCCGAGGTGTCTGGTTAGACTGTAAACTCTCCTTCCAGACTCATATTAAGCATCTCCAATCAAAATTAAATCTGTAATCGGCTTCCTATTTCGCAACAAACCATCCTTCACTCATGCTGCCAAACATACCCTCGTAAAACTGACCATCCTCCTGATCCTTGACTTCGGTGATGTCATTTACAAAATAGCCTCCACACACTCTACTCAACAAATTGGATGCAGTCTATCACAATGCCATCCGTTTTGTCACTAAAGCCCCATATAATACCCAGCACTGCCAACCTGTATGCTCTCGTTGGCTGGCCCTCGCTTCATACTCGCCGCAAAACCCACTGGCTCCAGGTCATCTACAAGTGTCTGCTAGGTAAAGCCCTCCCTTATCTCAGCTCACTGGTCACAAGTGAGCAGCACCCGCTCCAGCAGGTATATCTCACTGGTCACCCCCAAAGCCAATTCTTCCTTTGGCCGCCTTTCCTTCCAGTTCTCTGCTGCCAATGACTGGAACGAACTGCAAAAACCACTGAAGCTGGAGACTCATATCTCCCTAACTAGCTTTAAGCACCAGCTGTCAGGGCAGCTCACAGATCACTGCACCTGTACATAGCCCATCTGTAAATAGCCCATCTATCTACCTCATCCCCATACTGTATTGATTTATTTATCTTGCTCCTTTGCACCCCAGTATCTCTACTTGCACATTCATCTTCTGCACATCTACCGTTCCAGCGTTTAATTGCTATATTGTAATTACTTCGCCACCATGGCCTATTTATTGCCTTATCTCCCTTATCTTACCTCATTTGCACGCACTGTATATAGACTTTTTCTACTGTATTATTGACTGTATGTTTTGTTTATTCCACGTGTAACTCTGTGTKGTTGTATGTGTCAAATTGCTATGCTTTATCTTGGCCAGGTYGCAGTWGTAAATGAGAACTTGTTCTCAACTAGCCTACCTGGTTAAATAAAGGTGAATTAAAAAATAAAATAAAACAATGTTCTCACTATAATAATCMCACAACATTCTGGGAACTTTAAATAACATTTTAAATGTGTTCTGGGAATGTTCTTGTAACATCAAGTCTGTTTGTTGTTTGTTAAAATAAACATTGTAGAATCATCCACACGACTGGACATTTTTTTGTGTTTTTTGGGAAAATACATTTTGTAATGTCCCCACATTGTTCTCACCAGACTCTTCCTACAACGAAACAATGAAACAATGAAACATTTTTGGCGAACCTTTATTCGACAGATTAAATGTGTTCTAAGAATTTTCTTGCAACATCAACAATGTTCTTCAATCATCACCACGGCTGGATTTGTGTCATGAGAATAATTGCTGCGAGTTAACAAATSTTCTGGGAACCTTCACAGAAGCAATTTTGGTTTGCTGGGATTGCTCTTCCGACAAATGGGGATTTAAAGGAAAGGACACATTGCTCTTCCAAAGTTTCTTTGTAAATGAAGCCTTTTTCACAGTATAACTTGTCGTATAACTTGTCGTGTGTGTGTATACACACTTTGCTACAACAGGCATTTTACTTTGAAGAAGTGCAGTGTCTTCAAAAYGTCCTCATCCAATCAAATACTGAGATATGGAGTCACTAAAAAATGGATGTTCTTCCATTACGCTACACATTTCATCTTTCATTTTTAGTAACCCTAAAGGTCACAGTTATTCTCCTGCCTCGATAAGTATGTTGCCTGACCTTTACAACTACTTAAATCACCTGAGAAATACCACACACGGTAGTTTACATAAACTACCTGAAGCTGAGAACAGGTTTTGCAAGACATCTCAAACAGACCTGTTGTGCCAAGACCGGTTTTGGCACAACAGCAGAAACAGATCTGAGCCCAACCCAGGCTATCTTACTCTACGTTGAGCCCAGCTGAATAGTAGTAGTATAGTATATAGTATATAGTATATTGATCGGGGCTCCTAGTGGCCGAGGACTTTAATGCAGGGAAACTTAAATCAGTTTTACCTAATTTCAATCAGTGTGTTAAATGTGCAACCAGAGTGAAAGAAATTCTAGACCACCTTCTCTCCACACAGAGACACGCAGAAAGCTCTCCCTCATCCTCCATTTGACAAATCTGACCATAAATCTATCCTCCTGATTCCTGCTTACAAGCWAAAATTAAAGCAGAAAGCACCAGTGACTCGGTCAATAAAAAAATGTGGTCAGATGAAGCAGATGCTAAGCTACAGGACTGTTTTGCTAGCGCAGACTGGAATATGTTCTGGGATTCTTCCGATGGCAGAAGTATCAATAAGTGCRTACGGCCCAGTACAGCACCGGGGCCAAGCTTCCTGCCATCCAGGATCTATATACCAGGCGGTGTCAGAGGAAGGCCCTAAAAATGGTCAAAGTTTCCAGCCACCCCAGTCATAGACTGTTCTCTCTGCTACCGAACGGCAAGCGGTACC